>NC_136483.1:47661631-47974131 GCF_053919585.1 Euprymna scolopes
TATGGCTCGTTGATAAAAATTATTTGGCTTAGATGCTAAGAAATCTTTGAAAAAAGATCCAACCTCTGCATTAGATTTGAAAGTTTTCTTGCTTAAAAAAGCGGCTAAATGCTTGAAAAAATGGTAGTCCGTGGGTGAAAGATCTGGAGAATAAGGAGGATGTGGTAAAGTTTCCTATCCCAAGCCTGTAAGTTTCTGCAGTGTCATTCTCGCAACATGAGGCCGCGCATTATCGTGGAGTAGGATTGGACCACGCCTATTCACTAATGCATGTCTCAATTTTTGTAAATGATGATGCATTTCCTCGAGATGATTGCATTAAACCTCTGCCGTGATGCTCTGATTAGCATCCAGAAAGCTGTAATGAATAACACCAATTGAACACCACCAAACAGGCAGCATAATCTTCTGTTGGTGAAATTTTGGCTTTGGAAAATGTTTGGGTGGTTCATCACAATCAAGCCATTGACCTGATCGTTTCCGATTATCATAAAGGATCCACTTTTCGTTATCGGTGACTATTAGGTCAAGAAATGGATCATTAATGTTTCGCAAAAAGCGCATCGAACACACTTCAAAACGTCGAGCTTGTTGATTTTCATTGAACTCATGTGGGACCCATTTGTCGAGCTTTTTCACCTTGCCAACTTGCTTCAGATGGTCCGACACTGTTGAACTGCTGACGCCAAGTTCCCGAGACATTTCCCTGACACTTTGCCGTGGGTTTTGCTCAACAATGGCTCTCAAATTTTCATTGTCAATATTAGATGGCCGTCCTCTACCTTCTTTATTTTAAGGCTCTGATCACCACTATGAAATTTCTGAAACCACCTTCGTACTGTTCTATCACTTGTGATGCCTTCTCCCCATGCCCTATTGATATTTGCAGTTGTTTGAGAATCATTGTTACCAAGCTTAAACTCATGCAGGAAAAGTAATCGTAAGTCTTCTTTTCTCATATTCCAAATTATGGGCTCATTCGCTCATAAAAAAGTTTTCTGAAAGAAAAAAGTAAGAAATTATTAAAGAGCCCATATAACTCAATAATCATGTTGATGTTTACCTGAAATATAATAAAAATCCTATGATAAAATCCAATTTCAAAACAGACTTCCTGAAATGGCCATTATTTTCCGGACAACCTAATATTACTATATCAGTTGCATTAATATACATTGTTAAGCAATATTTAATTTTAATTTGTGAGATTTTTTAAAAGCATAATTAAATATGACTCGTTAAGCTTAATGTTTCGAATTTCCAACAATATAAATAATATTACTTAGAGTTTTAATATAAATAAATGTTTGTTTAGGCACCAATAAATACATTTTATCGGCGACATTTCAAATTAATTCATATTATAGAATTATATAATTATAGAATACTAGCAGTTCCGTCCGGCTTTGCCCGGGCCCTATGCACTGTTCATAATGTTATGTGCATATGTATATATTAAAAAGTGTGAATATGTAAAGTAATGCCTTTCTGTATAATAGTCTTCTTAACTACCATAGAGAAAAGACAGGCAGACATTTTCACTTTTATAGATATACTAGCATTTCACCCCGGCGTTGCCCGGGTGTTTGGAAGTGTAAGTTGAGCAAAAAAAAAAGAAATGAAGCGGTCTATTTTTTTTTTTTTTACCCCTATTATGACCACTTAACATTTAGTGTTTTCGGCTCTAATAAAGTTATTGACATCTAAAATTTTAAGTGTTTAGATCCAAAGTTGTCGGAAGAGTTTGGTAGAGTTCTCAAAGGTCAAATCGTTTAGTTTTGCCCCCCCCTTAACATTTAAATTTCTGTTCGAAAATCGATCACAAATATTTTCCCAAATCTCCGGACACTGTATATCAAATTTCGAGTCTGTAGACTTAAAATTGACAAAGTTATTGTGTAGGAAAATGTGCACACGCACACACACACACAGATACACAGACACGTTCAACTTTATAGATATACTAGCATTGGTGGCCGGCGTTGCCTGGGTGTTTGGAGGTGTATGCTGAGACAAAAAAGGTCAATTTTTGTTTAAATTTGACCCCTATTATGACTTATGATATTGTTTTAACCCATATCATGACTTATATTGTTTTGGGCTCAAATAAAGTTATTAAGGTAGATCCATGTCCAAGGAATCTATATCAACAATTTCAAGTGTTTATACCCAAAATTGTCGGAGGAGTTTGGTAGAGTTCTCGAAGGTCAAATCGTTGAACCTTGACCCCTTAACAGCCAAATTTCTGGCTGAAAACCGATTACATCGATTTTCTGAAATCGCAGTACCCGGTATATCAAATTTTGAGTCTGTGCACTTTAAACTGACAAAGTTATTGCGTAGGGAAATGTACACACACAGACACACAGACAGACAGAAAGATACGTTCACTTTTATACATATACTAGCATTGGTGGCCGGCGTTGCCCAGTTATTTGGAGATGTATGTTAAGCCAAAAAAAAACAAAATGGTCAATTTTTTTAAAATTCAACCCCTATTATGAATCCTTAAAATTTATTGTTTTGGTCTCAAATCAAATTATTAAGTTAGATCCATGTCGACGGGCCGTTATATCTAAAATTTCAAGTGTTTAGAGCCAAAATTGTCAGAGAAATTTTGGTAGAGTTCTCAAAGGTCAAAAAGATTTTCCCAAATCTCAGGACCCTGTATATCAAATTTCAAGTCTGTAGACTTTAAATTTGCAGTATTATTGCGTAGGGAATTGTACTCATACACACACACACACACACACACACACACACACATACTTTCACTTTTATAAATATATATACTAGCATGGGTGCCCGGCGTTGCCCGCGTATTTGGAGATGTATGTTGGCAAAAAAATAATGGTCAATTATTTTTAACTTTAACCCCTATTATGACCCCTTATTATTTATTGTTTTGGGCTGTAATCGAGGTTTTAAGTTAGATCCATGTCCAATGAACCTATATCTAAAATTTTAAGTGTTTAGACCAAAAAATTTCGGAAGAGTTTGGTAGAGCTCTCAAAAGTCAAATCGTTGAACTTTGACCCCTTAATTGCTAAATTTCTTGCGAAAACCGATCACCTCGATTCCCCCAAATCTCAGTACACTGTATATCAAAATTCGAGTCTGTAGACTTAAAATTGAGTTATTGCGTAGGGAAATGTACACACAGAGACACACAGACAGACACTTTCATTATATAGATAGATAGATAGATAGATAGATAGATAGATAGATAGATTATCTCATTGTATACGAGGAAGACTGAATTCCCGGATGTTAGTAGGCTGGCCGGTGTTGTCCGGTAGTAAAATACGCTTAAATATGATAATTTTATTTATGTTGATTTTATACTATTTATTGTAGAGCCAATTCTCTTTGCGTATTATATTATACATAATATAAAGCCGACATCTCAAAATTTTAAAACTATGTCTGGGGTGCCATCAGTTAGACTCGAAACTATATCCAGCAGTCGCGCGAGATGGGACAGTGGTAGAAGTTTGACTTCTTTCTATGCGGTCCTGATTTCGGATCTAACTAGATTCAGCCACTATTATTAGTCGTGCCAAGGGATAATTATACTTAAAAAACGATATATATATGGCGCTCCCTGTCTGAGGGTACCTAATATGTAAGAGGAAAAATTATACCCAACTCGCACTTTGGTACAAATGCACTTACGTATAAAAATGGAATTCATTCAATAAATATCGCGACCAAAAACATAAATAACATCTACACACACACGCATACACACACACACACACATATATATATATATATATATATATATATATATAGATAGATAGATAGATAGATAGATAGATAGATAGATGGATAGAGCGAGAGACAGAGAGAGAGAGGGGAGGGGGTAAATAGATTTTCAATAAACAAAGAATATATATATATATATATATATATCCCCTCTTTGGGATGAGCACTGTAGTAAACAATCTCACTTGCTACTTAATTTGGCTGAAAAATGCAAAGCTCGCGGTTTGTTTACAAACAAGCGTTTGAACACTGTACAAGTAGTGGACGGATGTTTATTTAAATCGACATTCGGACAGATTAGTTGCGGGCATCGCTTCCGTGGTCGACTGTCAACACGACGGTTCTAGGTTCGATCTTTGGCTTGGGAGAGGCGCTAGTCTAGCGGTACTAATGAGTTGTGATACAACGAAACAGGACTCTATGTCGATAACTACAAATACATTTTAAAAAGCCCCCCTCTTTGGGTTGAGCACTGTCGTAAATAATCTCAATCGCTACTTAATTTGGCTGAAAAATGCGAAGCTCGCTGTTTGTTTACGAACAAGCGTTTGAGCACTATGCAAGAAGCGGAGGAGTGTATTTAAATAGACATTCCGACAGATTAATTGCGGGAATCGCTTCCCTGTCGAGGGGTAGAACTGTCGACTGTCAACACGGCGGTTTTAGGTTCGATCCTTGGCTTGGGAGAGGCGCTAGTCTAGCGGAACTGATGAGTTGTGATACACCCAAACAGGACTGTATGTCGATGACTACAAATATATTTTACTAGTTAAAATACCCGTCGTTGACTGGGTTAAAAATCAGCCTCCAGAAAATGGACTCTGATTTATGAAAGTATGATAGGTTATGAAAAGGAAGGGTTGTAAAGAGATAGCTTCGAATTTGGGGTATAAAAAGCAAAGCAAAATATGATGAAGGTAAAAATAAAATAGATAAACCCCATAATTTATTATACCATACCTGTTCACACTGAAACACTTATCACAATCTTCTGTTGTCTATATTAAAAAAACTTGTTAAACTTTGTGACATATTCCCATTCTATGGAGGTCAGGCGCGAACGAACACCCCATAATTTTATTATACCATATTTCTTCAAACTGAAACATAATTATCAAACGCAGATAGATATGAAAAGTCTTTATTAAAGTGTTTGCCTATTTCCATTCTATTAAGGCCAGGCGCGAACGCAGACCCCACAATTATATCGTACCATCCCTATTTAAGTTAAAACATACTTATAAAAGTATTCTTATGTACATCTATATCAAAAACACTTGTAAACGTTCTTTTTGTTAATTTTTTATTTTTTTTTATTTCCAGCCGTTGTGGACCAGGAGCGAACGCAGACTCCTCAATTTTAATGAATCACCGTGCTGCCCGATCAAACATATCCATTCCTGTGTCTCGATACGTCTTCTATCATTATATGTAATCTGTTAGTCAACCATATAGGAGCCTATTCGTGACCAGACACACACACACGCACACATTCAGCTATATATATATATATATATATATATATATATATATATATATATATATATATATTAACAGATGATTAATAAAACATGTTAAAAGACATCTTGAAAAAAAGTTAAAAACATATTTAATTTTAAAAAAGGAAACACAAGATAAGTGGATAGTACTTAATCCGCGGAGTTTCGAAGAAATACTCTCCTTCTCATCAGAGGGCAGGAATTAGCAAAATGCAGGATCGGATTTTGCATGTAAACGTATTTAATGAAACTATAAGTAAGTCACAGATCTTACTTGGTTAAAAAAAAGGGTGAGGTAAGGGAAGTAGGAGGTAAAAGAAAAATGATAAAAAGATTTCACATGAATGGATAGTCCGGTGAAGGGTAAAAATCCAAGAATGGTAAAATCCAAACACGGTCGAATTTAAAATTTCAATCCAATGGGTAAATTCCAAATGGTCCAAAATAATCCAAAATATTTATAATATAGTTTAAGTTTACCATTTTGACCACCTTGATAAACTTATTGTAATTTTTTTATTATATATATATACATATATATATACATATATATATATATATATATATATATATATATATATATATTCAACGGAGAGTCCATCATATATATATATATATATATATATATATATATATATATATATATATATATATAGCTCAATAAAAAGGAATTAGCAAAATATATTTTTATCATTTTTCTTTGACCTCACCCTTTTTTCTTTACCAAGTAAGATTTGTGACTTACTTGTAGTTTCATTAAATACTTTTACATGCAAAATCCGATCCCGCATTTTGCTAATTCTTGCCCTCTGATGAGAAGGAAAGTATTTCTTCGAAACCCCGCGGATTAAGGACTATCCACTTATCTTGTGCTTCCTTTTTAAAATTAAATATGTTTTAAACTCTTGTTCAATATGTCTTTTAACATGTTTTATTAATCATTTGTTCATATTATAAGCTCTATTTCCTTTTCGGTTTTATTGAGCTTTTACATCTGGTTGAGATTACTTTACTTGTAAATATTAACTCTTTAATATTTATAATATATTCTAAGTGTACCATTTTGATTACCTTGGTAAACTTATTCTAATTTTATATATATATATATATATATATATATATATATATATATATATATATATATATATACACACACACTGTGTTTATTGAAAAACTATTTTAATCAGTGCATATTCTGTTACTGGCACCTCAGACAACCTATGCCAGATTATATTTGTCTATATTGTACCATCGTAAAAGAATGAGTATCCTGGCGTTCTCTGCATGGTAATTAAGTTACCTCACTCGGACAGTCGCAATAAAAGGCCAGTCAATCCATTATCAGTTTTGACATATATAGGCTACGAAGGAAGCTATAACTAATAACACTGTTCTCAGATCAATTTTATACATTTTGCCTGACATAAACTTTGTATTGAGAAATCTTGGGCCAGCCTGATATCTACAGGGTCGGACAAGAAAAGATGAATAGGTAGTAATGTTTTCGATAGATCATAACTGTTCGATGTTCAAGGAAGGAGTCGGTGCGATAGGGAGTAAGAAGTGCAGCTAAAGGAAAGGGGAATTAATATATTGCTTTGGTCGGATAAACTGATCGAGCCAGACGCGAGACAGAAGTTTGCGAAGTCACTTGTTTTGCATGGACATTATAGGAAGCATAATACACGGTTTGAGCCGGATGTTGGACGTTGAGCGAGGAGGCTGGTACAGCTATTTGGAAATAGATGAGGAAGGAAGAGGAATTATTCAGAATACGTGGAAGGCTAGTAGTAGTAGTAGTCGTAGTCGTAGTCGTAGTCGTAGTAGTAGTAGTAGTAGTAGTAGTAGTAGTAAAAAAAGTAAGAACATTTTGAGGAATATGGTTATGATAAACCAATAAATATCCTAGGAACGAAAGTGAAGGAAATTGAATCCCAACAGCGTAATAAGCAATTATAAATGGTGTTCTCATACACACACACACACACACACACACACACACACACACACACACACACAGGCACATATATGTATATATACAAATGATATTAGAATTCACCGCTTTACAAGCAATAGACCATCATTTCATTGTGCGTTTAAATACGTTAGGTTTTATTGACAACACTTGTGTACAATTGTTTCAGCCCATGAGTGGTAAACAGGTATCTAATAGTTCTTAATTATGATTGTACCAATTTTTGACGGTGATGAGTTGCCCAGTTTGTATAATTATAATTAAGAATTATTTGACCTATATAGCAGTTTTAGGCTGAAATATTTGTACGCAACTGCTGACAATAAAACTCTAACATATTGAAGGGAGCAATAAACGAATTAATGCGGTGAATTATGTTTAATATGTTGCACTATGAGGCTAATTAAAAAAAAGTGATATTTAAATTATATTCGAACTAGGATATATATATATATATATATATATATATATATATATATATATATATATATATATATATATACAGGGTGTCCACAAAGTATGGCTGCATAATCTACACGGTGCCCACAAAGTCTGGCTACATAATCTACACGGTGCCCACAATGTCTGGCTGCATAATGTAGCCAGACTTTGTATATACAAACTTTAAAATAATAAATTTGCAATTATAACACAAACCTATCAGAATAGAAAAATCTCTACTCGGTTAAAAGGAGCAAATTATGGAATAAATCAAAAAATCTGATAATGTAATAAAGTTTCCATGCGATTTTACATCTGATATTTTTAATTCAATCTATACGTCTGTGTGTATGTGTTAGTATTAAAACACCGAGAACATGATCTAGGTCGGTCTGCGAAGTCCTTCTCGTAAATTTATATAATTTGATTAAAAAAAAATATTCATGAATTAAGCGCTTTTAAAAATGTTGTTTTTCTAATTAATGTTGTCAATATACTTGAACTATATTAATTAATCAACACACAAAAACACGTGTATACAAATATAATATATTTTAAATAAATATTCATATTTTCATATTTAAAGACCATTATGTTTTATGCTCATGAAAACATCAGCATAGGAGGTGATAATTGCTGCTGGTCGGGCGATTTGCACACAGTCATATATAGCAACCCTTGGCAACGTAAGCTAGCAGATTTCCTCGGTCTCTCTACCCCTGTCTCTCTCTCTCTCTCTCTCTCTCTCTCTCTCTCTCTCTCTCTCTGTATATATATAATTGAAATTGGCTGGGTGTGTCTGTATATGTACATTTCCCTACAAAACTACTCTGTCAATTTTTAATCTACAAACTCGAGATTTGACGTAAGAGGTATTGAGATGTGGGAAAATCTTTTTAATCGGGTTTCGATCAGAAATTTGGTTGCCCATGGGTCAAAGTGCAACGATTTAATCTTTAAAAACTCTACCAAACTCCTCCGCCAATTTGGGGTCCAAACACATTAAATTTTAGATATAGGTAACTTTCACATGGATCAAAATTTTAAATTTGATTTGAGCCCAAAACAATAAAAGTAAAGGGGCCAAAATGTGGATCAAAATTTTTAAAAATTGACCTCTGTTGTCTCTGTTACTAAATTACTCAGCCAATTTTTGGTTTCAACATTGAAATTTTTGATAAAGTGTATACAGACAGCGCATTTTAATCAGTTGTTGACCAAATATTTGGCTGCCAAGGGGTCAAAGTTATAAAGATTTTATTTTTGCTGCCTTTAACAAACTAGTCAGCCAATTTTGTGTTTAAGTATTTGAAATTTTACATAAAGGTATTCAGTAAGCTGTTTACTCTGGAGCAGTTTTAGCTGCCGAGTGGTCAAAGTTTTAAGAGTTTACCTCGGCAGACTTTACCAAAATTCTTCGCCAATTTTGGGTCTAAACTTTTGACATTTTAGATTACTTGGACAAATTTAAATCCGTATATACATATGCACATAAACATGTGAACAGTTCAGAGGGCCTGAGCAAAGCCGAGCTTTACTGCTAGTACATATATATATATATATATATATATATATATATATACATATATATATATATACACGAGATAGATTTTAGGTTAATATTTTCCAGGTGTGAACAAGCAATGAATATTAACGGGGTACGCACAAGAGTGTAGGGCAAGACATTCGTTTATTTTTTCTTTCACATAAGCATTTACATGTCACTACACGTTTATGAGCAGGTTTCGGTCAGCAAGTTACAAAACTGTTGAAGCTACATATGCATAAACAATATCGCCTGAAGAAGTCACTAATTATTTGTAACTGGCTGATCAAAACATGCTCATGAATGTGTAGTAACATACAAATGCTTATGTAAAACAAAGAAAACGTACATATATATATATATATATATATATATATGTGTGTGTGTGTGTGTGTGTGTGTGTGTGGGTGTGTGTGTGTGTGTAATGAAGTAAAGTAATCAAATAATACATATTTAACAAAGCAAACTTAGCTTCGAATTACCATGGCCTAAAGAGTTTTAATGACGTTATATGTGACTTTTCTTTTATTCCTCATCTTTATATATATATATATATATATATATATATATATATATATATATATATATATATATATATATATATATATAATTCATTTTATTCGGTTTTATGGCTACAAGGTTAGTATCAAACTATATACAATCGACTCTCATATAAGGAACATTTAAACGACGCATACTATACATAAGATTGCATAGAATAAATGTTATTAGAAACATAAGTCTTTCCACATATGCACAGAAAAAAAAAACAAATGTGAAACTAAACAAACAAAAATTCGTCTGAACGCCGATGTAGTTGTTCTAATTATTTATAAGGTTTCTACATACTGAGATAGATCCGGGTTATATTTTAATTGAAAATATTTGTACCTTACAATAATATGAGAAGGATAGACACACATACGTCGAGATAAACAAAAAGAACATTTCTCTATACCGCCCAAAAGAACGATTTAACGCACAGCCGGCGATCGCGTAAAGGCCAAGAAGTGTGTGAAGTGAGAATGTTCACGTTTCCAAAGATGTTACATGCTCACCTTTTCTTAATAAAGATTAGGAACGTCGGAAATATTAAAATTGGAAATATAAATAACCTCCATAATTTACATGATTGAAAATTTAAATAACCTCTATAATTTACATGATTACGGTGATATTTCTTTTAATTCATAATCATTTCAACCGAATAACACATTTTAAATGACGATAATATAAAATATTTATCTGTTTAATACTTATCGTTTTTCATGACATACAGCATTCAGACTTAATATTTTATTATGTGTTTTCAGGGTTTTTGTGCTAACTTAGCCAATGTTATTAACAAGAAAATGCTATTTTATGTAGTTTGCTTCAAATTAAATTGTATCCCACTCGGCATTATTTTACAATGGCGACATATTTCAATTATTAACGTTAAAATCATTGAAACAGAGTATTTTTTTTATAATATCTTATTTTATTAAATAACAAAGTCACGTTATATATGTTAAGTGGTAGAGAATCAAATGAATATCTTCGAGTTTATTAAGTGTCTCGTCTTTCGCAACCCGGATTTTGCGTTTGTTTTATTTTCTTTTTCTTAAGAAAATTCAATACCTATTCATAATGCATTGGTTATAGTGGAACCAGTGTAGCAATTAGTATGTAGGAAAAGTACCAGCTTTGTAGTTACCAATCTGAATCAGCATTCTTAGTCTTAAGTGATGGAAAGATTCTGAATCAGCATTCTTAGTCTTAAGTGATGGAAAGATTCTGAATCAGCATTCTTAGTCCTAAGTGATGGAAATATTCTTTAATGAATGAAGAAAATACTCAGATGAATTGAGATGTAATCTATGGATCTCTACTATATTTTATGTAAGCCTTACATGAAAGTGTGACAAGATAACCAAATGGTTATGTGTGGCATTGCTTATGATAATCAGGTGTCATGGACCCAATATCATTCTTGGAGATTCCACTTCAAATAAGACAGAAATAAAACATCTCTTTCTACTTTTTAATAGCATTACTTGAAGTATTTTTCTGCAAAAGTTTTTTCCTTAAGTGAAGTGTAGCAAAATGTAGTAGACAAAATCAGGAACAAAGATAGGAAATAGTCAGTTTCGCGCTGCACAGCCCACCTCGAGAAGAGACGGATTTATTGGCTGTCATGACGGTAGAGAAAGAAGAAGGAGACAAAAAAGGCAAAAGAAAACTCGCTTCTTGAAGATTCGTGGTACGTCATAAAGAACAATCCAACCGCCAAAACAATCTACGCACAATCTTCAAAACACTGCCTGACTGCTTCCCAGTGTCCTCCCTTTATAGCGGCCGGGAATTATATATTTGCATGATCACGCGAGAGCACCCACGATTCTGCGTGAACCCATGATAGAACTCTCTTCCGCTCGGTCCGCAACACAACAGACGTATTCGAGGTAAGCTCTTTATTTTCCCCCATTTCGGTTATTGCCAATTCCACAACATGAAGACGAATACGAAAAGACATTTTATTATCATTTTTGATAGTATTATAAGTATGTCGATAGTGCCTTGCTCTCACATTTCTTTTTTTACCGTCAGTGTTCCATCTAGTATATAAGATTTGAAACTATAGATTATAGTTTAACTACACGAATTTTACACGTTTCATCCTCGTGAGGATTCGTCAGACTATTCCATGGAGTCGATGTTGCTTCGTGGTTGTATATATTCTCGTGGTACTGAGTTTGCTCAACAGCTAATGAGAATGTGATACGTACCTAGTTCTACGTACGTATCGATGTCGATGTAAATACTGAAAATAAAATTATAAAATGTATGTCGATACATAAAATAATACTATGCATATGACATCATAATCTTAACAGGATCGAAATGAGATAGCTGATTTCAGAAAAAAATATCCAGAGATGTGAAGGATGGTATCATTATAAAAGAACGGACACTACAATATATCCTTCCTGATTTCACCAGTAAAAGGTAGTATATTATTCTAAAATAATGAAGTAAAATGAATTGAGCTGTAAAATTTAGAAACAATATTATAATGAATAAACATAAGCATAATGTCCCGGCTTCAGACACACAGAAACGATCTCAATTATAAACAATACAATAGTAAAAATTAATAGAACTAACAGCATAGTTTAGGGTTCAGACATAGAACCACAAAATCACTATTAGTAATAGATGGTCTGACACCAGTGCTTCAACATACATTTAATATATATTTTTTCTACGAGGAACGCACCATTCCAGTCAAGGAAATAGTGAGCCACGTTCATGTTTTGTTGAAAATGATTTATTTATGCATTCAACCTGCTAACCCCATCAAAAAAATTGGAAAAACCAAGACTGTTAGGAAAATTTGCAAATGACACAAGTTCATTGTGGACTCCAAAAACTGAAATAGGTTACGTTGTGCATATGACCATGAAAATGAGCGCAATAGAAATAAAAGAGATGGAACACATTAACTGTCTGAGGGGGGGGTCGAGTCCCTGCTTATCAAAACTTTTCGATTTTGTGCGTGTCAAACGAAGTGACACTGCTATAAAAAATGAATAAAACTACAAATCTCTATGGCTTAAAGCCAAAACAGTTAACGCCCGCCGGCAAGCAATGCAGAATTTCAGTTTCGAAGCAAGCGGATTACACTGCACGTATTGAATTGTAAATGCCTCATTTACTCTCTCCCTCTCTCTCCCTCTCTTATACACACACACACACACACACACACATATATATATGTATATATATGATATATATATTTATCATATATATATATCATATATATATGATAGATTGATAGATATAGTTAAACTATAATTGAATCACACAATTGTACGTGTAAAGAGATACAATTAATATTTTACACACACATACTACTTAACATAATGTGTATATGTACATTTCATATGATTAATATTTCACACATATATACAGAAAAAGGTGTATTCTAACACACGCTTGTATATATATATATATATATATATATATATATATATATATATATATATATATATAATGCATTTAATTCAAACATAGTAAACCCAAGAAAAGCTTACGAATATTTCAGGGAGTTTACCTTTCTTTGCATACTATTAGTTGTTTAGGTTTTCAGTTCACAAAAATATTGATTTTGTTTCTTACAGGGCAATGTCTTA
Organism: Euprymna scolopes; assembly: GCF_053919585.1. NCBI lineage: Eukaryota > Metazoa > Mollusca > Cephalopoda > Sepiida > Sepiolidae > Euprymna > Euprymna scolopes. The sequence goes on from NC_136483.1 coordinate 47,675,036, forward strand.
CTGCCATTTTTAGTTCTAGGTAAAATATATTTAACAAGGGTTAGAACACTTATGTTTGTATAAAGAAATTTAATATGCACTTAATAACTATTATTTTACTATATATAAACAGAGTAAGGTTTTTACTTTGTGGACGTAAATTTCACTGGATTACTATATATATATATATATATATATATATATATATATATATATATATTCAGGTTTGAGATGTTCAAAGTCAGAACTAATGAAGACAATGAGGTGTTTAATAGTGCTCAATAAAAAGAGCAAAATATTTTGTTTTTATTATTTGAAGTAAACAGTTACATATGGTCGCTACAAATAGCCATCTGTTTCAGCCAAAGAGACTTCATCAGGCGACCTCGTCGAGAGGTTTCAGGTCGCCTGATGATATCTCTTTGACTGAAACAGATGGCTATTTGTAGCGACCATATGTAACTCTTTATCCCAAATAATAATAATAATAATAATAATAATAATAATAATAATAATAATAATAATATATATATATATATTCACGTGTGTGTATATGTTGTGATTGTCACTTCTTGCCAAAAGAACATGTTTCTATTTCTTTATTGTAGATTATTCATCCGTTTCTATGTACTTTTTATAATAATGTTTGTTATTTTATTCATTTTATCATTTATTTTTATTTAATTATTTTTTGCTTTATTTTATTTTTTATTATATACATATATACACATATACATGTGGAGATGTTATCAAGATGCTGTTTCTATCTTCTGTGGGAACGAAGGTGATTCTCCGACCAGATCTGCTCTTGCGCAGTTTGTTGCAGAAGTAACACTTATGCTGTGATGGAAAGAAGCTAACTGGCACCGCTTCGCCGAGGATGACGCTTCAGACTCCCGCTTGATTTGCAGACCAAAGGACAAATAGGACATATGCGTACCGCAGTGTTTTCTCTATCAAGAAAGATTGATTTCTATATGATCGCTTATGAATTGCTAAACCGGTTCCAGATAAGATCATTTTACTGCATAAATCATAAACATGATTCAGCAGAAAAGCCTCTGACATATCTGATAGATTTTTTCTGCCGGATATCATGTTTAATTTTAGAATAGTCATATTGTTTTCTTCTCCAAACTATCACAGCCGTGATAAACCATCGCGCGCCACGTTTCCGTATCACTGGGAGCACTCTTCCAGCCAGACACGTCAATACCGAGAGATTTTAGATTACCCTTGATGTTGTACTTGAATCGTTATATAATGTCGCAGTAAAACAGGCGCTTGAGTAACCTCTTGTCATCCATCCTTGTTATATGATCACCCTAAAATCATTGGTTACATATAAGCAATGTTTTAATGCATGGCACGTTAGCTCACTTTAAGACATCCGTATTGGGTGTAAAAAATTCCCACTTGATGCACAGAATGTGTCGAAAATATTTCTGATACACTTTCTTCATGACCTTTGTGTGTCTTCCATAAGTTGTCTAGGCTTCAGAAGAGCAAAGTATGAATGGTAAAATTCTAGATTGATAGACACAAATCTTTGTACGAAGGGTTATACCTCTGTCGGAGCATACGTGCCTCTCTAAGCTACCAAAAGCCTTAATGGCATGCTGTATCATATAGTTGCCATCAGCTTTCAGTAATTCGTCTCTAGCAAGAGAACTACCCATACACGAAGGTGTTAACCACACTAAGCCTCTTTGTAGACAAGAATATTTGCTTTCACATAAAATTAATGGTGTGAAGGTGTGAACATGACCTTTGTATTTTGAAAAGTAATATTAAGCACAAAAGATTACAGGCCTCTAAAACCAAATTCATGATACCCTGTATTCCTTCCTACGGCCCAGGATATTAGCGTCGTCATTCACAAAGCAGATGTTGAAAGACGCTTGTATAAGGATGAAAACGACAAAGACCAAAGACATGTCCTGTTGTCTTTAAAGGCATAGGAATGCATAGTTGCAAAATAAATAGAAAAAAGTGTAGGTGCTGGTATATCACTCTGTTTTACACCATTGCCAACGGTAGACATCCAGTGAAGTTTAGGTGAACATTTATACTAGTTTAGAGCCTTCTGAGTAACCGCAGAAATTCAAGTGGGCATCCCAACCTTCCTAGAATTGCCCACAAGGCGTTTCTGCTCACCGTATCTAATGCTCTAATCAGATCGACAAAAACCTGCTAAAGCGGAACACGGTGTTCAGTACATTTCTCCTACAATTGCCAGGCAGAGCGGGTCATGTACATTGTTCCTCTGCCCAGACAAAAGCCACTTTGAATTTCCGGAAGGTATACTTTAACAATCTACTGAGTAGAACTTTTGAAAATACTTTGCCTATTGCTTCCAAAAAACTTATTCCACGATAATACACACAATCTGTCTTAGGCTACTTCACTTTGTACAATGATATAAGAATTACATCAATCCAGTCATGAGCGACAGGAGCACCCTTCCAGACATTAGTAATAACATGTAAAATTTCACGAAGAAGCTTATATTTCCTGTGTAAGAGGACTTTCACAGAAATATCATCAAGCCCTGCGTCGTTCATAACAGTTATTTCCTTGATTACATCTCTAATTTCGTTCACAAATGGGAACTTAGACATTTCATGGATAAGCTATTGCTGACATTATTATCAACATCCGATCAGTTGCCAAAGAGATAATAGTAATGCTCAGTCCATCGAAAGAGAATCTTATTGGCCTCCTTTATAAAAGTAGTTCTATCATTCGAGTGTAGGGAGATACTGACAATATTTTAGAACCAAATTTTGCACCAAATGATACAAGCACTAGGAGTCTTTACGATCAAAAGACACTTGCATTTGATTGGAGAGTTAAGCCGCCCAGTGATTTTTAATTTGGCAGAGTCGCCCTTGGAAAATACCTTTGCTTGCTTTAAGTGACTGTTGGGTGGATTCCCGATTTTCACGAGAGGCAGAAAACATTTTATGATGCAACTCAATTTTAGCACGTAAGAGTTGAGTTATTTCAGAATCATTATCAAACCAATCTTGATGGTTATATTTGCGGAAGCCAAAAAATCTGCACATACTAATGGGTGTATTTTTAAAACACGCTCACGACCTATCAAAAAATAATAGAATAAACTACGGATAACTAAGTAGATGATTCAAGTGTACATACGTACACTTGAATCATCTACTTATACAGATATTCAGCTTCCGGCGTACACGAAAAGTGATCAGTGCTGCACTCAGCTCCACGCATGACACGCACACTACAGACATTTTTACGTCTGCCCTCCTAGAAAAATATAATCAATGAAGTCACTTTGTTTTGAACGAGGGTTGGTCCAAGTAAATTTATGGACTTCGTTGTGGCTGAAAAAAGTGTTACAGATAGCAAGGTCAAACTGAGTGTATAGAAAAAGATACAGACTATTACTGTTGACATGTCTAAGGGCGTACCGTGTTGGTAATGCCGATGCAAATGTATTTATCTTTTAATATATCCGTAAGGACAAGGGGGAATGAATCTATTTAGTTTTTCACTTGTAATCTAGGAATAGATCGCATTTTGTTATAATGTAATGAACGTCTTCCCGAAGAAAGGAATCTGCAACAACAAATGTTTAACATTTGAAGGAGAAACTGAAATAATAGTAATATTAAAATAAAAACAATCTTTAATTAGAAAGAAATACAAAAGCAAAAATAACAAATGATAGTTAACGAAATGTCTTTTATCAAAAAATATTAACAAATTAGTAAACTTTCTGACTGAGAACGCATATTCATACGCAGTATATTACAAAGCTGGTTATTCTATTATGTACAATTAAATTAACTGGAAATCGGGCATTTTGACTTTAGCGTTATTGCGAGAAACTGTCCATTCTTAATTAATTCATTTAGATGAACCTCTTAGTATCCATTGATTTTGTGATGGTTTGCTTATTGCTGCTCAGCGAGTTCAGTTTCCGCCATATTGAGTTTAATTTCCTCTCATAAATCTGTTGTGCTGTCATCCTATTTTCAGTTCCTTATAATTCCATCTTCACACAATTTACCATAAATTTCATATCGGATGCAGATTGCGGCATGGTGATAGCAATTAAATAATCTTCTCTTCTAAAACTATTTTACATTAAAGGAATTCACGAGCATCCGTGGACAATAGAGAATAAACACTATTGTAATAAACATCTCGAAAATATGAAATACAACGTGTGCATTCAATGTGAACAGTATCGATGTAATCGCAATACATTTTGTTTACGTTCTTCGACAGCGTAAAATTGATAAACAATTGTTTGTTCAGCAATACATTTGTACATGTATTCACATTTCTTGCGGTGCTTAGATGTTCATTGTCAGTGGCTCTGAAAGAGTCCGGATTTGTGAGTAAAAAGAACGGACAAAAATAAACGGGATGGTTTTCGCGAATGCGATCACCAACCTTCTCTCAATTTCAATTTCTGCTTAGTTTATGTGATAGTTTGTGACATCCACGCATCCACTTATAAACGAATTCTTCCTTCGCTGTCAATGTAGCAACGTTTCTAAGCGGTTACTTAGCGACGGTGTATTTCTGTACAGGACTCACCTTTATTCATAGCATAACCTTTGCATGCTGTTCGGAATAAGTCAATAATTATTTCATGTTCGACAAATGACCACCGTTTTGCTTCGTCCGCTCAGGTGTAGGTTAAGTACGTTTTATTTTTTGTTGGTGAAACGTTCGGTACACCCGTTTCATTAAATATTGTTATGTCTTTCAAACACAAGCACAACTTTTGGCCAAACTTCTATGTATACTGTCACAAAAGATTCTATCGTAGAAAATTACATTATAGATGTCCATCATATACCTTTATAGGTCTAATCTTTTCAATAAATGTTTCTCTAAGAAAGTATTTTCCAAACGTATATCTGGGCATATCTCAATTCACCAAGTATTTTATATATTTTACGCTTCTTAGATTCCAGCCACCTCAGATCTGAAAATTGTCAGATGTGCTCGTTTATTTAACGTTTAGCTTTAGGATGCAAGTTCTGGTAACCTTTACTTTTGCTGCTAAATTACAAATCATTCAGATGTTATCATCACGGTCTATCGTTATATGATACCTGTGAGTCTGCCTTGATATTTTAGAAATAGTATTCTTGTATTAAATCATATTAAAATCTCTTTTGATAATATCTAATAATAAGCATTATCATTGTTTTCATGTATATGCGATGCATAACTTGACGAAAATAAGTATTCATGCGTTGTGATGAAGACAACTTATTTGTAGTCAGTCAGTAAAAACACAGAGACAACGCTGCAAGAGGGTGAGGTAAATGAATAAATAGATAAATAATATATTTATATAGATTTCCAAAGTAACAAAGTATAGGAAATCATATAAACAGATGATATACATACTAAGAGATATCATAAGAGGTTTCCTTAATTAAAATCTATATAAATTTTATAAAGTACTAACCTTTAGTGAACTGTAACAAAATTTGACCCTAATTGGATTTCCGTCCTCTAATTACAGTTATTAACGTAGAGCTACTTTTTCAATGTTTTTCACAGTAGCAGGAATTGAATTTTTATTGTTAACAAAGCATGCTTTTTATGGAGAAATTACCCTGGCAATATCACCGTAAAAAAATGTCCGTGTCCACTAAACTTTAACATCGATTCATAAACTCGAAAACAAAATGATATGAACTTCAGTGTGTCTATTAACAGAAAAGATGTCTTTCTCCTGTTATTATTTTTGTAAGAACTAATTACAATTTCCTTAGCATTCTTACTAAAATGAAATAAAATTATTATTAAAAAATGAAAGAAAGAAATAACACCCTATTATTGGTCAAATGACACGACAAATAGTAATAAAAAAGAATTATTTGATCTTGACACTAAGAAAACCCGCAAAAGTTTTAATCTTTTACTTAAATGAGAGATTTCTAAGAATTTTATAGCCATTACTTTTTATTGGACAGATAAAAGGCTTTTCCGTTAATATTTTGTAAACAAAGCAATTTTAATTGTTTGCTATTAGTTACTTTGTGACTCGTTAGAATGCTTTAAACTGTCGATTAAAAAGTCATGGCTTTAAAATTCGTAGCAATTTCTCATTTAATGAAATGATTTTAAGTTTGGGGAGCTTTGCATTTCTTAGCCTTCGAGCCAAGATCACATAACTATTGTTTATTACTTCTTTGTCGTGTTATTTGACCAATAAGAAATTGGATTTGTTTTTAAATTTCGCTATTTATTACTTTCAGTTTCAGTCAATTTTATTCATGTACGCATGGAAAAAAATAAAAGAATTAATAATTTTATTTCATTTTATTAAGAAACATAACGAAATAGTAATTCGTTCTTACTAAATTTATAACAGGGCAATGCCTCTTTTCTGGTAATAATATATTTTTTCATTTTGTTTTCGAGTTTACGATTCTATGTTAAAGTTTGGTGGACGCCGACTATTTTTTCAGCGGTGATTTGGTCGGCGTATTCCGATATCGATATTTACCATTTTTCCCCTGTATAAACATACAAGCATGTAAGAACGAACCTGGAGCTTCTAAAGAAAAGTGAGCGAGAAAGTATGGAAGCAAATATACGCGGATATATATATATATATATATATATATATATATATATATATATATATATATATATATATATATTTTGTGTACAGAAAGTTGTTAGTTGAGACAGGTCATTGGTACCGTCGGTTTCAAGCCCGATAATAAGGCCCGTTTAAGGTATCCTTATCGAGCTCTCTTCAGCCAATATTCGTCTATCTTATAACCGGAAGTGTGAAGTATATATACCTCGCGAATCCACGTTCAAATCTCGTTTTGTTTAATCCCTCCCTCTTTTTTTTTTTTTTTTTTATCTATCTATATCTATATATATATATATATATATATATATATATATATATCGGGTAATTTAATACCTAATTTTCAACTTTGAATTATTTAAATTTAAGATCTAATTTCGAAAAAATGTTTTTTTTATATGAATCGATTTTAATTTGAACCCCATTTAATTTTAAAATCTCTTTCCTTATGTATAAAAACTTTAAAATCTGTATTGGTATCGGTTAAAAACTTAAAAATTCGTTTAATTATATCGAATATTTAAAAATTTCCAAAAATACGTTTAAAGTTTTAAAAAATATTTTTTTAATTATATCGAATCACGTTTAAAAATTTCGAAATACGTTTAAAAATTATTTTCTAAAAACCCAAATCTTTCAAGGTTTGGGGAAGTGAGTATTTATCTATCCTAAGTGATTTCCCTAGTTTATTAACATTATTATATTTTTCTATAGTTTTAAATTCGAAATAGATTAAAAATTACATTTATAAAATATATATATATATATTTATATATATATATATATATATATATATATGACATTAATTAAAAATCTATAATATAATTGCGATTAAAATCCAAGTTTACCGACTAATTATTTATGTATTTACAATTTTTTTTCCTTATATATATATATATAAAAACAACATCTAAGTGTTGTTCTTTTCATTGATCCAATTTATTAGGAGACCCTTCCTTCTATGTATGCAACTTTTCAAAGCTTCACTCCTCACATTTAAACATTTTATTTTTGGGTCATGAATGGACCGGAGGATGTAGTATTTCTCTGCGTTACAGAGTGAGCATTGACTTAATATTGTTTTCTTATCCTTCTAGACAAACATTTTCCAAGAACACATAGACTACATAAACTTTTTAATAGAAACACGGTGAAAGTTAGTTACTCGACAGCTCCATCAATAAAGTCGATAATATCCAAAGAACCAAAAAAGATAGATAACGCAGGCTGCTCTTGCAGGACCAAAAATAGCTGTCCATTGGAGGGTAATTGTAAAGCTGAATCCCTTGTCTATGAGGCCACAGTAACGGAACAATCCACAAATATACCGGAAATATATATAGGTATGACAAAAGGCCAATTTAAACAAAGATATTATGCACATATGAGCTCCTTTAGAGCTAAAACAAGGATGAATACAGCATTAGCTACCCGCGTGTGGGAGCTTAAAGAAAAAAATACACCCTTTTCCATAAAATGGAGAAAAATAGAGCATAGACCAGCATACGTCCCGGAATTAAGTCAATGCTCACTCTGTAACGCAGAGAAATACTACATCCTCCGGTCCATTCATGACCCAAAAATAAAATGTTTAAATGTGAGGAGTGAAGCTTTGAAAAGTTGCATACATAGAAGGAAGGGTCTCCTAATAAATTGGATCAATGAAAAGAACAACACTTAGATGTTGTTTTATATATATATATATATATAAGGAAAAAAAATTGTAAATACATAAATAATTAGTCGGTAAACTTGGATTTTAATCGCAATTATATTATAGATTTTTAATTAATGTCATATATATATATATATATATATATATATATATATATATATATATAAAAATATATATATATATTTTATAAATGTAATTTTTAATCTATTTCGAATTTAAAACTATAGAAAAATATAATAATGTAAATAAACTAGGGAAATCACTTAGGATAGATAAATACTCACTTCCCCAAACCTTGAAAGATTTGGGTTTTTAGAAAATAATTTTTAAACGTATTTCGAAATTTTTAAACGTGATTCGATATAATTAAAAATATATTTTTTAAAACTTTAAACGTATTTTTGGAAATTTTTAAATGTTCGATATAATTAAACGAATTTTTAAGTTTTTAACCGATACCAATACAGATTTTAAAGTTTTTATACATAAGGAAAGAGATTTTAAAATTAAATGGGGTTCAAATTAAAATCGATTCATATAAAAAAAACATTTTTTCGAAATTAGATCTTAAATTTAAATAATTCAAAGTTGAAAATTAGGTATTACATTACCCGATATATATATATATATATATATATATATATATATATAGATATAGATAGATAAAAAAAAAAAGAGGGGGGGATTAAACAAAACGAGATTTGAACGTGGATTCGCGAGGTATATATACTTCACACTTCCGGTTATAAGATAGACGAATATTGGCTGAAGAGAGCTCGATAAGGATACCTTAAACGGGCCTTATTATCGGGCTTGAAACCGACGGTACCAATGACCTGTCTCAACTAACAACTTTCTGTACACAAAATATAAGTACGCTCTTAAAATTTGGATTTTCCTTTTAATTGAGCACTCTGCTGGAATTCTTTTTCCAAAAAAACTAATCATATATATATATATATATATATATATATATATATATATATATATGCATGTATGTATGTATGTACATATATATATGTACATACATACACATATATATATATATGTATGTATGTACACACACACACATATATATATATATATGTATGTATGTATGTATGTCTATATTTTTCGGGGTCAACGGCCAACTAACACCATGTGTGTTTGTGTGTTTGTGTATGTGTTGAGGTGGAGATGGTTCCCGTAAGCCGTGGTGAAGGCAGCCTTTCTAGGAAAAGCAAATCTCTGATTTAAAAAACCATAAAGCGGGAGACCATTACCCGCATTAAGCTGGTCTGCAGTATAACTTGTTGCTGGCTATCTTGCTCTTGCTTGTTGCTGGATCTCAAGATTTTGAACCGAGAGAGAGACTTAGCTGTCGTAGAAAGCTAAGACTCTGTAACATCATCTGTGTATAGATACTCCCTCAGGTATTTGTCTCTTAAAATGGTCCAGTGGCGATGGAAGTCACTTTTGAGCTCATGGACTTTGAAGTGTCTAAGGAAATGGCACTCGTCTGACAAGACGGTGCAATCATCATCATGTATGTATGTATGTATGTATATGTATACATATATATATATTATGTGTTTGTATATATATAGAGAGAGAGAGCGAGAGAAACAGAGAGACAAAGAGAGAGAGACAGAGAGAGACAGACAGACAGAGCGAGAGAGAGCATTTTTTTATTGCTGTTCACTTGCCCACACTAAATCCCCTTCCATCCGACTAACTATTCGCTCACAGCGAGGTCACTCGATAGTTACACTAAATAAAATGTTTAATGTAAATAGACATTTTGCTGCTCAACTCAATATATAGTCTCCCTGCAATTATGTTCCAGATAGTAGCCCCCTACAACAAAGTAGCACCGAGCCTTTATTGGCGTGAATAAGCCAAACAATTACAACAACAAAAAAAAAGAACGATTACTTCTTTCAGTGAAAAAATACGGTACTTTCGTCTAAAAATTTACTATTTACATACATTTACCTTTTATTATAAAAATAATAAAATGAGTTTACACTAGAAAAATACGTTCACTATTTTCCTTAAAAAAATAATGTACTTACACGTAACAATTTACGATTAAAAATAAAACATTCATGTTTTCCTGCTATATCGCACAAACTGAAACAGAAAATTTTAAGTAATGAACTATTAAACACTTGATTAAATAAAGTATATGTCACTTTCATACTTATCGACCATATTTTCGACTTGGCCGGGCCTAAGTGCATAACTTGCCGGTATTCTTACAATGAAGTAACCAGGGTTGATTAAACTACTACAATATAAAGATTTAGCAATCGATAGAACACAATCCTATTATTTTTTCGTTAGTTTTGTAAGGGACGTGCTTTTTTTATATTTTGCTTATTCTTTTTAGTATTTGCCATTGCTGTGAATAATTCGTTTGTTGACAGACAAACAAATCATAAAAACTATTTATTTTATATAAAACTCATTATTACACTCAAAGTTGTTATTTCTGTATCAGTTTTTGTTTGACTAAATTTACGCTAATTTTTATAATTTTTTGTCTGTCAAATAATTTACGCTGCTAAACTACAAATTTACTTATCATTACATTTTCTACGGATAGACTTATATGTTATATATTTGTTTTTGTTTACTATATGTATATATTTTTTTTTAGGAATCATTATCGACTCTGCTCAGATATTAACTTTTATTTTTTGGGGGGGGAGGGGGGATTTCCCCCGCAGCTCAACCTAAAAAATTTCTTTAAAATGAGTACTTTTATAGGTTTTAGACTATGCTGAATGAGACCTCTTAACTTTGGCGGAAACAAGTAGTTTTCGGATTATAAATTAAATGTTGTACACACGCGTGATAAACAATTTCTCTCCACCCGACACTGCCACGCCCCAATATTTTATGGTTTATAATCTTTGTGGTTGGGTATGTTCACAACAGATATCTAGGTTAAATTTGGGGTAAATACTTTGACAATCCCCCTCATCAAATGGGGTTTCTATTCTGAAAGTCGTTCTTAACATCGCGATGCTGGGGGATCTATTCCATACGACGTTGTTAACATGAGGAGGCTGGGGGGGGGCCTATTCCGAAAGACGGTCTTAACATTATGACGTTGAGGATTTGCCACAAACAACAACAACAGCCGGAGATTATTTTATTACGAGGAAGGGCATGTTTCCACAGGGCAACTCCGGTTAACGGGTCTTGCTAGTATACATATATATATATATATATATATATATATATATATATATATATATATATATATATATATAGTCCTGGTCAAAATCATGAGACCACTTAAGAAAGTAAGCGTTTACGCATATTATCGAATTTTAATCAAACAAATGGTTGAAACTATTACCAAAAGGGAAAATATGATGGAAAAGGAAATCTACTTCATTCGAAACCTCACCTTTACCATTACATTTTTACATATATATATTTATACACACGTATATATGTGTATGTGCGTATAACTGTTTGTTTATGTATGTCTATGTGTTATTCTTACTCTCGATGGAATGAAGAACATGCATACAATTTTTATACCTCCCTGTATTGATTGATACATTCGCCGGGCATATATATATATATATATATATATATATATATATATATATATATATATATATATATATATATATATATATATATATATATATATACACACCTCGGCGGTTATATTTAATAAGTAAATCAATATAATCACCTGCGAAATACGTTTGTCACGAAACAAATATGATAAATATTCATGGCATTGCTTTTAAGGCAGACACTCAAGTAACCAACGCACGCATGCGTAGAAAGCGCGCACAGACGCAATCGGCGGGCAGGACACTCTTGCTACCCTCCGCCTAGTAAACTTCCATCTTCCGCGACTATGCGCTAACGTTCCTAAGTGAGCACGTTCCCTCTCTCGCCACACAATGGTAAACCGCGTATTCACGGCGCACATTTATAGATACAAACTAAAGAAAAGGAAGAAAAAAACAACAGTCGAACGCTGAGCCTCAAATATATTCATATTTAATAAAATGTAGATCGCCATTATTGAGAGACATTTATTCGGGTTTTGCTCGTAAACAGAAATGTCCACCTTTCTTAATTCGTCAGCTCCCTCGACAATTACATTGACAATGCAGTTTCTAATATATATATATATATATATATATATATATATATATATATATATATATATATAACACGTAGTATGGCTCAAGGCCATAATTTAAGATCTTAATATTTACATAAAAAGAAACTTAATCTATTTGCAACTTGGGTCCAACATTCCAATAGAAATGAATTTACTATATTACCGCTGGAGTTTCCAAGATATATATATATATATATATATATATATATATATATATATATATATATATATATATATATATATATATATATATATATATATATATATATATTACTCTGGGATGGAAAAAGCGTTATTTTACTGTACTAAACGTAATGTCTACATTTCATTATGTTTTTTAATTCCCTCGACGGATACTTTCATAATATATATATATTCAAATAATGAGAAAGAATAAACCTAGCTCTGCATGGCTTGACGCCTCAATTTTAGAGCATTCAATATATAAAAAGAAGAAAAATCTAGCCTCAATAATATTGTGTTATGTATGTTCCTCTTCTCTACGTGACTCATGCCTTACGATTATTTATCTAAATTTATAATGCAGGAGCATAAAGTATGATTATTTTTTTTATCATATTTAAAAAAATAAATAACCAAATTAAATGCATCAAAATTCAGACATTGCAATGTTTTGTTTGTAATGAAGAAATTAATTACTTTTCGAGTCTTCAAAACTTTTAGGAAAAATATCAGTATTTAAACTGTCAGATGGAAAATATTTTCTGGCATGAAATTCTTAGTAAATCCGCACATACAAAAGGATTTTAAGTTTTTGAATGATTTACATTCAATAATATTAAAAGCCGCCATTAAAGCACATGTACCCTGATTGAATAAGCGATTTATTTAAAGTTCAATAATTAATTTTATACTGAAATGAATCGGAAATAAAATGAACTTCAAAAATTTCATAAAACTAATAAACTTAATATAACGAAACAAATAAAGAGAGTAAAATGAATCTCTTGTAATGACAAGTTTAAAGCGATTTATGTACCATATATTTATGTGGTACCCACCTCAAATTATTCAGGTCCCATAAGATTACACAAGAATTCTGTTGAACTATCTACTGTCCTAGAAAGTGTTAAGTTGCAGATACGACAAATTAAAGTCAGTCATAATGTACAAGTAACAAACATTATATAAGTGAACAACATTTCAAGATACGTTTTTTTTAATTACGCCTTTCATCACGTTAAGTAGCAGCTTTGTGGAATTAAAGCTGTGACATAGCTGAAGTGTATCCTATTAAAAACTGATTTCATGCAGTAACTTATTCTGTGTTCTTGTCTGATTAGGGGAATATGATAGTCATCGTAGTGACCTGTTCTTCTTGTTTACTGTTTTGGATTTGAGCAACACACTTGTCAACTTGAAACTAACTGCTGCCAAGTAGCAAACAGCACATGTTATTTCGGTTCATATAATTAGTTATAATTCTCCCCAAAATGAAAATAGTGAGCTGTGATAGGTTTAGTACGGCAGTGGGGAGGGAAGACGTCCCCAGGTAGTAAACACCAACCGTGAGCAAATGCGTTCTACTCCACTGAAATAACAGAGTAGACATTAATCCACCTCAACAATATATTGCTGAATGAGTCGTCGAACAAGATAACATTGAAATAGATTGAGGTAATTTTGAAATAGAAAAATATTAAGTAGTTAGCGTTTAATAGGAATGATTAGAAACGTTAATGGAAACTTCCCTAAAATTCCTATGCGCATAATCCTACAGCCGAATTACTTGGTTTTGAGAATAACACAAATCTATGTTAATATCCAACATATCCGTATTCATCGATATATTCCAAACCATATTAAAAGTACGAAGACTGAAGTCCAAGATGGCGGACTGGTTCAGCACGTTGAGTTCACATACCAGCTATAACTATTGAAGCGATAACTTGAGATGGAAATAACATGTTTTGTCAGTATGATAACATAAAAGCCGTCATAGAAAATTATCGATTTAAAAAATCAATATCTAAATCTACTCTTCCAATCCGCGTTGCAATAACATCTACTTCCAATCAGGAAATGGCGGTGAACTTTGCGTAGTGGGAAGAACTCTGGCTCAATTTGATGAAAAGTCGGAAAGCCAATGAAATATAATATTACTTCCTACAAGAGCAATGGGAATTTCATTGCAATTTGACGACTTGTCCAAAAATTATTGAACCGATCTTCAAATTTAACTTGAACAATTTACTCCAACATCAATAAAATAAATTGGAATAATATAATATTATATATTTAAAAATAAATTGTAGTGTATGTATAAATTTATTCACCTACTCTAAAGGCACGGGGTCATATATTGTTTAGACAACTGAATGAACTAGATAAGTTGTATTCTAGTCTATAAATGCCTGAGCAGTTCCGTCAGCATTCCTTCACTAGAAACACCCCAGGAAATTAGCAATAAAGTAACTCCTTCACGGAGTAACAGAAAATATTGGAAGGTGGAGTTCCTAGGATGAACAAAAACATAATTCCGCCCGATATCAGCGAAACTAATGTATGGATGATTGTCGAGAACACATCGTCAACTGGCAGGAAGAGCACCTACTCAACCTGTGCTAGATAATATATATATATATATATATATATATATATATATATATATATATATATATATATATATATATATATACAGTGGGTGCAATAAGTATCCGATACAAAGCAAGAAGTTGATTTATTTTTATTACATTAAAGCAAAAAACAATAGCAAAGTACTATTCTAATGTAGCTTAGTATGATAAATATAAATCTCAAATAAAAATTCTTATATAATTACGCATTCACTGGATATTTACATAAATGTCATATCTAAGGTTAACGAAGTATAAACACAAATAAAAATAGTTTTAATTAGCCAAATATTTGTCAGTTGATGTTTTAGAGAGTTGTGTAAATCCAGTAGACTCTTGACGGCGTATTATTCATTTTTGCGGATTTTTTCGCACTCTTGATACAATGTCTAAAACTAGGGAATTGTTGGAAAAGATAATAAAATCAATTGTTCAGCTACACATAGATTGTTTAGGGTATAGACACATTTAAACAATGTTGAATATCTCAATTTCGAGCGTCGGTGACATGATTCGTAGATGGAAGTCCTGTCAGTACACATCAAATCTGCAACGTTCAGGGTGTCCTTCCAAAATGTCTAACTGTATTACTCGACTATTGGTCCATGAAGTGAAGACGGATCCACGAATATCTCGTTCTGAACTCCAGAAAACATTAGAAGCATCTGGCACACATGTATGCAATAATACAATTAGGACAGTGCTTCGAAAGAAAGAATTCCAATCCCGGAAACTAAGAAAAACTATTTTTTCAAAGTCTATTCATATCAAGTCGTCTGAAATTTTCCAAAAGACATTTGTTTTTTCAAAGAACAAGTTTTCAGGATAAAATATTATGGGCAGATGAAACTAAAATTGAGTAATTTGATCGAAATAATGTAAGCCATGTCTGGAGACAGAAGAACTCAGCATTTGATCGAAAGAATACCATTTCTACAGTGAAGTACGAAGGTAGAAGTATAATATTTTGGGGTTGTTTCTCTTCAGCCTGACCTGGAAAACTTCACATTATTAAAGGGAAATGAATTCTCAAATGTATCGGGCTATACTTGGCGATAATCTCGCGAAGATTGCAAAAGATTTGACCTTGCCTAATGGTTAGATATTCCAGCAGGACAACGATCACAATCACGCGGCTAGGGCAACTATCACATAGTTTCGAGAGAAGGAAATAATAGTATTCGGATGGGCAAGTCAATCACATGACCTCAACTCAATTGAAAAGCTGTAGCGAGAGTTGATGTGTATGATACAAAAGAGATCCGAGGTATATGACAGAACTTTAACGGATTTGCCAAGAAGAGTGGGATAAAATTCCAATTAACATTTGTAACACATGTTTTAAAGCTGTTATGGCGAGTAAAAGCCATATTATTAAATATTAATACAATTTTTCTATGTGTTGGTTACTTTTGGACCCTTTAATATGACATTTATATTTACTATCGGGTACTTTTTGCACCCACTATATATATATATATATATATATATATATATATATATGTGTGTGTGTGTGTGTATGTACTAGCAGAAGTACCTGTCGTTGACTGGGTTCAAAAACAGCATACACAAAATGGACTGTGATTAATGAAAGTATGATAGGTTATGAAACGGAGGGGGTTGTAAAGAGATAGGTTTTGATACTCAAAAATTTTACCCTAAGCAAAATATGATGAAAGTAAAGATAATTTTCGCGAAAAAATATTTTTTTAATATCAGCTTTGTTTCCATTCGTAGCCAAGAATGACCAACCAAATGGTGTTTCCTTACAAAGAGAAAATGTTATATATATATATATATATATATATATATATATATATATATATATATATATATATATATATATATATATAACATAAATATACAAGAAATAAATCCTACCATAGTCAATCAAATTTACTTTTATAGTAGAAAAGTTAATTGGTTTGTATTTTTAAGTAGTTTGTATTTTTTTTAAGTCACGAACCGGTTTAAAAAAAATCTAAATGGCAGCGACTTTGAAATGGAGAGCCCCGTTTTCAATTTGAAGGGGGGCGCCTGAGCAATCTGTGTTAACAATTTAAGAGAGGTCCGTCAACGTAAGGAATATTTATAAACATATTTTAATGTTTTCCGTTATTTTGTGCTTGAGGAATATTCGATTATGGAATTAAATTTATTTAAGTAGCTATCGCCTCAAATTTCGTTTCAATTTAAGTTCGCTGAAGTTATTTCAAGTAAAGAGCATTGAAAACTATTTCAAAACAAAAAAAAAGCATGAACTGAACTTTTATTGACTATGGTAACATTTATTTCTTGTATATTTATTTTTCGGGTGATCGTTTGTTTGCTTTTCTGCTAAACACTCTTACTAAATATCGAAAAACAAAGAAACAAAAACAGTTTTGAAAAATAATGAAGCTTTACTTACTTTAGTAAAATAATCCGAAACAGATAAATGGGATATTGATAAGATAAACACGTAATTACTTTAGTTTTGTTAAGTAAAGAATCGATATAACTAGAAATAAGAAAAAAATGGCGCCCTTTTCAAGCAGAACATTTTCGTTTCAGTTTTACAGTATTGAACGGTGTAGTATTGCGCCGCCGGATTCAGGGTTGTACTATTGTAATGTAAGAACACGCAGAAAGGGCTGTAATCAACTTAATTCCTTCTAGTACACTGGCAAAAAAGCTTAAGCAGATATATAAATAAAAATAAAAAGGTTATGCGAATGTTTTTAAAAAGACATGTAATCACGTGAGCAGGATTTTTTTCCTTCTTTTGACACGATAACAAGCAAGGTTCTCATGTTTTTTTTATTTATCTATTTAAAAACAGAGTTATGCAAAATTTGTGTTGAGAATTGTCTAAAGTTCCGATTTTTTTTTTTTTGGCTTTCACTTTGATAAGCCCGTGACTTTATGAGGTGAATCTATTCGACACAATATGATTCCACTCAAAAAATAAATAAAAGCTAACGTGAATTAGGATTAAAATTAAGGTCTTATTGTGAACCCTCACCCCTTTTAAAAAACCTTGTTAAACTTTGTGACATATTTAGATTCTATGAAGGTCAGGCGCGAACGAACACCCAATAATTTTATTATACCATATTTCTTCAAACTGAAACATAATTATCAAAGTATACTTTTGCAAATAGATATGAAAAGTCTTTGTTAAAGTTTGTGCCATATTTCCATGGAGTACAGGCGAGAACGCAGACCGCACAATTTTATTATACTATCCCTATTTAAGTTGAAACATACTTATCAAAGTATGCTTGTATACATCTATATCAAAAACACTTGTAAACGTTTGTTTTTTTCATTTTTTTTTATTTCCATACTTTGGGGACCAGGCGCGAACGCCGACCCCACAATTTTTATGAAGCACCGTTCTGCCAGATTAAACAAACCCATTCCCGATCCTCGATACATCTATTATTATATGTAATCAGTTTTTTTTTAAATAGTCAACCATATAGGAGCCTATTCTTGACTAGACACACAAGCACCCACACACAGACGTTCAGCTTTATATTATAATATATATATATATATATATATATATATATATATATATATATATATATATATATATATAAAAGTACTTCATTTACTCGCATAAAATTAATATCCGAAAGTATACATTTATACGTAAACCTTAAGCATTTACTTCAAAAGTGCTCAATACTTTAGGTAGAGCTAATAGTGAGTTATAAAATATATATGGCGATTAACTACACTGAATATTCCGCGTTTCCTCCACTCTAGGACTCTTCAGGCTTACGCGCGAATTTTGTGATTGTCTGTCGTTTTTATATACGCACCTTCTATTGAGATTTTAGTTAGCCAATCAGCTTTCTAGTATCAACCACAAAATTCGAGCTTAAGCCTGAAGAGTCCGAGAGTGGATGAAACGCGGAATCTTCAGTGTAGCTTAATCGCCATATATATTTTATAACTTACTATATATATATATATATATATATATATATATATATATATATATATATATATATATATGAGAGAGATAGAGAAAGGAGGAGGAGGAGGAGGAGAGCAAAATAGATAGTTTTATATATATATATATATATATATATATATATATATATATATATGAGAGAGAGATAGAGGAGGAGGAGGAGGAGGAGGAGGAGGAGAGCAAAATAGATAGTTATATAGATATGAGTCTGTTTTGTAATAAATTGGGAATTGTAGGTTGTACGTTAAGCAAACTTTGTAGGCATTAAAGGTAGGGCAGATCGAGGACAATGAAATGTAAAATTCCTCTGGATTAAAGATTGATACTTACATTACAATCGCATGTTTACGTAAACGGTTAAAGAAATTGAAGTTACTCGCCGATAAAGAAAGATATCTTATAGAAGACGAAAAACAGCCCAGAAAAGGGATAAGCAGATTTGATCACAATGTAAATCTGTTTTATGGTATACTTTTTTTTTTAACTTAATGTATAAATATTAAATACCACAAAAAATAAGGTGTCTGCTTTTTACGATGTTTTTTATGTTATTTACATTCCTGTATATAACAAAATGCTAATATATAGAACCTGTAACATTCGAAACATTCTGATAAAATTAATTATAAAGATAAATGTAATCCTCTTTGATTTCTTTTGTATAAACTCAAGTTAGAATTACGTATAAACTTCGTACGCGGCCATGATTCATCCGGTCAAAACATATGCTGAAAGTAATCTCCCTAGTCTATATATATCGCTCCCGGAACATGTGACACATCAATATTTGTTGTGTTATTCAATGCTGAAACGGAATACATTTTTAAAACTATAAATTAAAACAAGCTCCCATTTTATAGATAGAAACAAAACTTTAGTAAAACGAATCTGGACTCTCTGTACTTTTAGCAATTCTCAACATACTGTCAACATGTTTTATGCGAAAGTAATGTAAGGAAGAACGGGGCTTCAAAATGGATACAAGCCCGCGAAAAATACATGTAGCAAGTACGAATCAGCTGGGAACTGGGCAGAACTCGTTTCGAGACGAAACAAACGGAAATGTTAGAATGTAGACTCTTAACAAGAGATAGTTTATTATATCTACCTTTCTTAATCTCTGTCCGATTAATGTACCTGGGATAATTAGATTACAGCATACATTATAGTTGAAACGATCTGCATGTTAAATAATTTGGTAAATAAACAACGACAGAATTAATGGTAGAAACAGCTCCTATTCGTTCTTCATCCCATGGGACCATTTGTCATTTATGTAATATATAAACGTTTTAGTTTATAAGTTCATAATTAATTCTCAAGAAATCGACTCAACGTTATAGATACATTAAAGATGTAAATTTCCGCCGATTTTTGTTATGTATTTTTAGAACAACTTCAACATACGAAAGCTACTCTGAATCAAGTTAAATTTGTATTAAAAAACAGTTGTTGTGTTCAATATATATATATATATATATATATATATATATATGTATACATATATATATATATATATATATATATTTCACGTGTGTCCTTTTATAAAGATGGTTCTTGGAAGTTTTATATTAGATATATCTTTTACCTATGGATATATATATATATATATATATATATGTATACATATATATATATATATATATATATATGTATACATATATATATATATATATATATATATATATATATATATATATATATATTTCACGTGTGTCCTTTTATAAAGATGGTTCTTGGAAGTTTTATATTAGATATATCTTTTACCTATGGATAGCGGGTATTCTTAACACTAATAGAGGGGGCTTGTCTCCGTCTACATTTACATTCTTTTTAATGACAACACATACAGAAAGAAATGTTTTAATGCAAGCATGATTTAGACGTAGGCTTGAAATAGGGGGAGAAATAACAACCACTCCAATCTAGAATGATCGTTTCACTTATTCCCGATGACAAAATAAATCATAAACTTTGGACTGAATCAAGAAACAAAAAATAATAATACGTAAACAAAAAAAAAACAAGCTGTTATACATTCTATATAAGGTGTTTCTGAGTGCTTAGTTCATATGGCTTAGTTTTATGAAAGTACGGGGTTCATATGATAGTTTACAATACTATCTACATCTATATTTTTGCATAAAATTGTATTTATCAATGTGTTTCTGGCAACATATGTACATTTATGATTGAACTACGGCCTTATAAAATGTTATGTATTATCCAACTAATGTCTTTCCGGAAAAATACGTTATTGTATGAACATGATTCATTTCTAAACTAATAAATTATTAACTAAATTAATCATTTTAAATTTTGGAACACAGGTAGCGATCATAATTGACACAATTACGAACAAAATTAATCCAAGTAAATTTCATTTAAAAGAAGTAAATATGTGGTTGAAAAAATTCAGATGACTACGATTTTTCAAAATATTAATAATACGTATTAAACATAAAGTTTTATTGGTCATCCGCATTGTCTACAATGCGCTGACTGTAATACCGCCTAACCAGATCATTGTCTCCCTATGATCGAAGTTTGGCACAATAATAAATACGCTTAGAATATTTTTTAGCATTTACATTTAATTAAATCTGAAATTATTGATGAAAAGAGCTGGAGATATGACGCATGAAACTATGATCCCATCGTTTTCTCACCGACTTAACTGTGGAGAGGGCTAAAGGGCTGCTTTTAATCGAACTCTCAACCCATTTGAAATAAATCGAGAGGATGATTAGAGCACAACAGTGAAAGGATAAACCACCTATTCTTAAGGAGATGGCAGTTGACGAGATAACAATTGACAACATAACAGCTGATGATGGCTAACTATAAAATTTAAAATTTCTAACCACCCGGCTGTCGAGAGAAAGACTATAAAGACGTTCCTTGATAATACTATAATTTAGTCCTATTTACGCGAAGGCTAAGCTTGGCATTAGGTCGGATTTTAATGTGGGTTAATTTCAATTCTGTAAATTAATTGTCACTTAAATATCTGATATCTGGTGAGTTATTTCAGCACAATCAACATTTAGTAAAATTCAACTAATAGTTTATACGCGAAATATATTTCCTTTTTGCCATTCATTTTTAATTGCTTTCACAGCTTATTAAAAAAAACAATTAGTTGATATCAATATCTTCAACAGTTTTCCGATACTGTCCAGAGAGTCAGGATTATTTATACGAAATAACTTCACTTGTGTGCTTTTTCAAGCAACGATAAAAGTGTTATTTTTCTGTCCTCGATCGGAGAAAAAAAAAAGCTTGCTAGGAAAGTAAAATTCCGATCATGGGGTTAGAAGATAAGGTCTACTATCGGCAGAGACACTGATATTTATAACACTTGGTCGTGTCACTACTTCGCCTTAAAAACAAATTAAAGTGAGGTCTTCATTAGATTTGATGCACAATAACAATATCAGAATGAAAGGAACTAAAAATGTTTGCTGGGATGAAATCGTTCAACGTTCAATATAAATGTCGTTACAAATCGTCGAATTGAAAAGTGGAACCCATACGAAGATGCATGGATAAAGGTGAAAAAATAAAAACAAAATTTTTAATACATTCATCAATGAAAATGCATAAAACATACCGACTGTTTGATGGCCAGACGGGTACAATGAACTATGTTATACGCATGTCATAGCGTGCTTATTTTCATTTCTTATTCGTCTACGAATTTTGCGATGAAATGATATTTTAATTTGAAAGGTAACTGACTGAGCGCCAGATATAGTGCGTTGGACGAAGCGGCTTATAGAGACATAATAGCAAACTACATGAAATACGCGCTAATCAAACAACATAAAATTCCTTTAACTAGATAGCTTTTTTTCGTTATAATTTCACTTTCTATATACTAATTTACATCCAAAAGTGTGTGATTTATCCAAGAGACACATATTATGGAATCAGGTATACGTTGTTCAGATCTTACCAAATTGATCACGAACTAGTACGATTTGAAAAAGTACAAACTCCCATGTCAATTTAGCTATGAATAAAAAATAAACCGTGTGCAATTAATTATATATAATCAAGCGTTTACTATATGCATGGCCTTTCAATGCATAATCACAGTAACACGCCGGTTTTCTTTAGTACAGTTGATCCTGGTCAGTACCAGAATAGTGATCATTTAGGAATACCAGGCGCTGTATGTAGGAAGCTCCATGCAAGAGCTCCAAAAACCCATCGTCGTAATCTCTCTTTACAGAGGGATGTACATGAGACTGGGAACCGCTTGTCAATTTCATACTCCCATCAAACTTCCTCGTTTGGATGAAGCCGGTTCAATCCGCGTAGAATAGGTGCCGCTTTGAATCGGTATTTCTATCGACATTAAATGATTCGAAAAAGATATCTGTCGTTAATCGGGCAGTTTACTCTCTCTTTTACCTCTGTTAGCATGTTGACTCCTTTTTTGTATCTATCAATTCGAATGGTTCCTTTGACTGCCTCTTCTCTTTTCAATCCTCATATATTTCTGAATATATCTTGCCGTGTGCTCGCTACGTCTATAAGAAACCAAAATCATAATAAAAAAGAATAATAATGATTAACACAATAAAAACAAAATCATAATATCACTTTAGAATGGATCTATTTATTTATTCATACACTAATCTAAATTACAAAGATCACTATGTCTGTCTCCATATTTTCAAACAATCTCTTCCAAAACTAAAAGGCGCAGAGAGGCGCTAAGGGCCTCAAATGATTGGATTTTGTATGCACCGGCCTTTTATGGCTTTCTGTCCGGCGAGAAAAGTTTTAAAATAGTCAAAAAGGGGTCAAAATTGAAAAAAAAATCGTTATACATTTTGTACATCATCTTAGTTTATTTTTAATCTGTTCATATGCGTGTCACGTTTGTGCAGTGGTAACGTCACCAGCTTTGAAAAATACAGTTCTGATTTTGGTTTCGATTCTAGATAATGGCACCCATATACTTGTTTTTTTTACGTTTAATATCACAACGCTATAATAATATATACGAAATCTGGACAAATTAAAATGATATATTTAAACATATTTTACGACCGGGCAAAGCCGGGCGGCATTCCATAGCTAGTTAATGATATATCTGTTTGATTAATTTAAGGCACATATGTGGGTATATATAACATTTTATTGTATAGTAGTATTTAATGTAGTTGGAATATATTAATACAGGCCTAACAAAACTGACCATTGCTTGGAATATCAAAGTATGGGCTATTCAAAATAAAACTGCTGTAGAAATTGATTTGCTTTTTTTGCTCAAATTGATTTAAAAATACATAGAATTTTGACTGGGCATGCGTATCTCATTGAAAAAATATTATCACCTCGTACGAATCACTGTAATAATAGTAGATACAACAGTAGTAACATCATTCACTCTATTTTCTTTTTTATCTTCTTCATATTACCAATGCCTTCTCTTTGTTTCACACGCTATTTATCTCTCTTTCCTTCAAGCCCATTTCATCTCCCACTTTCTCGTTCTCTCTCTCTGTTAATGACTCTTCCTCGTTTTCGATTACTTTTATTTTTTCTATCACTCTTTCAGTTGTCCACTTTCTTCCTCTCCTCAATCTTGTTTTCCAACCATACACTTCGTTTTAAGATAACGTCTCTTACTCTACAAATAAATATGTAAATATGTTGGATTTCTGTACTTTTGAAGGCCCAATAACGTCGAATTTTGTGATTGTCTGTCGTTTTTATATACGCACCTTCTATTGAGATTTTAGTTAGCCAATCAGCTTTCTAGTATCAACCACAAAATTCGAGCTTAAGCCTGAAGAGTCCGAGAGTGGATGAAACGCGGAATCTTCAGTGTAGCTTAATCGCCATATATATTTTATAACTTACTATATATATATATATATATATATATATATATATATATATATATATATATATATATATGAGAGAGATAGAGAAAGGAGGAGGAGGAGGAGAGCAAAATAGATAGTTTTATATATATATATATATATATATATATATATATATGAGAGAGAGATAGAGGAGGAGGAGGAGGAGGAGGAGAGCAAAATAGATAGTTATATAGATATGAGTCTGTTTTGTAATAAATTGGGAATTGTAGGTTGTACGTTAAGCAAACTTTGTAGGCATTAAAGGTAGGGCAGATCGAGGACAATGAAATGTAAAATTCCTCTGGATTAAAGATTGATACTTACATTACAATCGCATGTTTACGTAAACGGTTAAAGAAATTGAAGTTACTCGCCGATAAAGAAAGATATCTTATAGAAGACGAAAAACAGCCCAGAAAAGGGATAAGCAGATTTGATCACAATGTAAATCTGTTTTATGGTATACTTTTTTTTTTAACTTAATGTATAAATATTAAATACCACAAAAAATAAGGTGTCTGCTTTTTACGATGTTTTTTATGTTATTTACATTCCTGTATATAACAAAATGCTAATATATAGAACCTGTAACATTCGAAACATTCTGATAAAATTAATTATAAAGATAAATGTAATCCTCTTTGATTTCTTTTGTATAAACTCAAGTTAGAATTACGTATAAACTTCGTACGCGGCCATGATTCATCCGGTCAAAACATATGCTGAAAGTAATCTCCCTAGTCTATATATATCGCTCCCGGAACATGTGACACATCAATATTTGTTGTGTTATTCAATGCTGAAACGGAATACATTTTTAAAACTATAAATTAAAACAAGCTCCCATTTTATAGATAGAAACAAAACTTTAGTAAAACGAATCTGGACTCTCTGTACTTTTAGCAATTCTCAACATACTGTCAACATGTTTTATGCGAAAGTAATGTAAGGAAGAACGGGGCTTCAAAATGGATACAAGCCCGCGAAAAATACATGTAGCAAGTACGAATCAGCTGGGAACTGGGCAGAACTCGTTTCGAGACGAAACAAACGGAAATGTTAGAATGTAGACTCTTAACAAGAGATAGTTTATTATATCTACCTTTCTTAATCTCTGTCCGATTAATGTACCTGGGATAATTAGATTACAGCATACATTATAGTTGAAACGATCTGCATGTTAAATAATTTGGTAAATAAACAACGACAGAATTAATGGTAGAAACAGCTCCTATTCGTTCTTCATCCCATGGGACCATTTGTCATTTATGTAATATATAAACGTTTTAGTTTATAAGTTCATAATTAATTCTCAAGAAATCGACTCAACGTTATAGATACATTAAAGATGTAAATTTCCGCCGATTTTTGTTATGTATTTTTAGAACAACTTCAACATACGAAAGCTACTCTGAATCAAGTTAAATTTGTATTAAAAAACAGTTGTTGTGTTCAATATATATATATATATATATATATATATATATGTATACATATATATATATATATATATATATATATATATATTTCACGTGTGTCCTTTTATAAAGATGGTTCTTGGAAGTTTTATATTAGATATATCTTTTACCTATGGATATATATATATATATATATATATATATATATATATGTATACATATATATATATATATATATATATATATATATATGTATACATATATATATATATATATATATATATATATATATATATATATATATTTCACGTGTGTCCTTTTATAAAGATGGTTCTTGGAAGTTTTATATTAGATATATCTTTTACCTATGGATAGCGGGTATTCTTAACACTAATAGAGGGGGCTTGTCTCCGTCTACATTTACATTCTTTTTAATGACAACACATACAGAAAGAAATGTTTTAATGCAAGCATGATTTAGACGTAGGCTTGAAATAGGGGGAGAAATAACAACCACTCCAATCTAGAATGATCGTTTCACTTATTCCCGATGACAAAATAAATCATAAACTTTGGACTGAATCAAGAAACAAAAAATAATAATACGTAAACAAAAAAAAAACAAGCTGTTATACATTCTATATAAGGTGTTTCTGAGTGCTTAGTTCATATGGCTTAGTTTTATGAAAGTACGGGGTTCATATGATAGTTTACAATACTATCTACATCTATATTTTTGCATAAAATTGTATTTATCAATGTGTTTCTGGCAACATATGTACATTTATGATTGAACTACGGCCTTATAAAATGTTATGTATTATCCAACTAATGTCTTTCCGGAAAAATACGTTATTGTATGAACATGATTCATTTCTAAACTAATAAATTATTAACTAAATTAATCATTTTAAATTTTGGAACACAGGTAGCGATCATAATTGACACAATTACGAACAAAATTAATCCAAGTAAATTTCATTTAAAAGAAGTAAATATGTGGTTGAAAAAATTCAGATGACTACGATTTTTCAAAATATTAATAATACGTATTAAACATAAAGTTTTATTGGTCATCCGCATTGTCTACAATGCGCTGACTGTAATACCGCCTAACCAGATCATTGTCTCCCTATGATCGAAGTTTGGCACAATAATAAATACGCTTAGAATATTTTTTAGCATTTACATTTAATTAAATCTGAAATTATTGATGAAAAGAGCTGGAGATATGACGCATGAAACTATGATCCCATCGTTTTCTCACCGACTTAACTGTGGAGAGGGCTAAAGGGCTGCTTTTAATCGAACTCTCAACCCATTTGAAATAAATCGAGAGGATGATTAGAGCACAACAGTGAAAGGATAAACCACCTATTCTTAAGGAGATGGCAGTTGACGAGATAACAATTGACAACATAACAGCTGATGATGGCTAACTATAAAATTTAAAATTTCTAACCACCCGGCTGTCGAGAGAAAGACTATAATTTCACAGTGACGTCATATAAAAACAATATAGTACAACTACATATTTTTTTCGTGACAAATCCATAAGACCTACATATATGTCTATGTAATTATTTTTCTAGTCTGTATCCACTATTTAATTTCCTAAATATATCTACACATATATAAATATTATAAAATAATATAAGTAGCGAGCTAATCGAAGTATACTCATGACTGTGTAGCAACATATTACTGCTTATGTAAAAATAAATGAAGTGTATACCCTGCTCAACTTCGGTATTGAGCACTCTTGTGTTAACCTCGTTACACTTCATTGGTTAATTAATCTCTGGAAAACAATAACCTCAGATTATATATATATATATATATATATATATATATATATATATATATATATATATATATATATTCTCTGTATTATATTTTGTTACAGATATGCAAACAGTAAATATCCATTAAAGTTGGCATAAAAATATATAGTCGTTGTCTCTTTTATTGACTTCATGGCATCTCTGTAACCAGTCTCTAAATGCTTTCGCTTTGTTTTTCAACATAAAATACCATTGAACTAAGGAGAGTTTTCAAATAGATTGTCCCTGTCTGAAATACAAAAGAAACCAAACTACTTTGAACAGTGGTCGAACAATGCAATAAAACCCGACATAATAAGCCTGTCCATTTCAATAAAGCTGTCCATCCATGACCTACTCTGTCGGCTATAAACATAAATACATAAATAGTTTCAGTGGACGCCCGGTAGTTGAACCAGGTCAGTAGCAAGAACGGAAACAGCACTCTAAATACAACGCGTCTCAGAACTCTTATAATCTGTTCCTGATTTCTCCCAAAACTTGTTGGAAGCTGTGATTCTTAATTGCGATGAATGTTAATTTCGGTAATCGTCCTACTTGCCGATTTTCACTGTTTTTTGTGTCGTCCTCTTTTTCTTCTGTTATTTCATTTGTTTTTTGTTTTTTTTTGTTTTTTTGTTGCTTTTATTTTTTTACTGCATTTCTTATCTAGAGTAAATCTACGAGGGATAGGGGTTGGAATGGGGGAGGCACTGCTATCTTTTCTCTCTTTCTTCCTGGCCAGTGTTATGTCTAGACACGCATGGATTCAGTTACGTCATTAGCCGTTGATTAAAAGTACAGGCTGACATATGCGATACGCTGACATAGAAATTGAAGCCGGTTACATCAGTGCTTGAAATAAACTTCTCCTAACAAACATTCGCAGACAGACGCACAAACAGCTGAGTGTACATTTCTGTGGGTGTGTATGCCTGTGTTGGGGATAAGCTGCCTGTCTGGGTTTAAACCATACATTTCAATTAACTAATATTTAATTCATATGAACACATAAATAAACATGTAAAGTAACAGAATTGTTGTCGAGAAGTTCGTTTTATTTATACATGTACATTATATGGCATTAAAAGCAGAGGTGAATACAACTAAAATCTCGACAACGTTTCGCCGTTTTTTATTACTTTTAAACTTATGTAGATTTTTTGTCACGAGTTTACGTTTCATAGGCGTCTTCAACCTTGAAGATATTTTTCCTGCGAAAATCAACCATATTAAGTTGGCACGTAAACAAATCGTATTTATTATTTTTCATATTTTTTTTTACTTATATGTATGTTTCGAAATCCTATCTCTCGTCAGAGTATCTTGACCATTTCTACGAATCGAACCTGAGATCATATGTTTTATGATCTGGTGCGTGAACCATTAAGCCACGAAGTCCTAGATCATTTTAAGTGTTAATTTTATTACTTTTAAACTTAAGTAGAGTTTTTCTTGATTTTTAAAAGATGATACGGTTAATAAGGGTCTTTATCCTTTAACATTTTTTGTAAGTAATATAAAACTATAAACCCTGCTGTTTCCCAGTGTATAGAGAAAATGTAATAGTATATAATGCCTTTTCAAACGTTATTAAACGCTCCGTCGTGCAGTTGTGTTATATACCTTTATGATGATAAATCTACGATTACAAATTAAAAAAATTAAAAAAAAGCCTGGAAAATTGAAAATTGTGTTTGTGTTCATTGTTCATAGATGTTTCGTCCCTTTCCCAACCCTCCATAGGTGACTGATTTGAAGAAAAACAGAAAAGTAAATATTTCAAAATACGTGCTGCATCTATGACGTGGAGCGCATGTCGTTTCTTCTTTGGAAACGAAACATAGGCGTTTAAAAATCTAACACAGGAAACGTACGCAAGATCCTTACAAACAATGTTGTCTTGCCGTTCCTTGATAATACTATAATTTAGGCCTATTTACGCGAAGGCTAAGCTTGGAATTAGGTTGGATTTTAATGTGGGTTAATTTCAATTCTGTAAATTAATTGTCACTTAAATATCTGATATCTGGTGAGTTATTTCAGCACAATCAACATTTAGTAAAATTCAACTAATAGTTTATACGCGAAATATATTTCCTTTTTGCCATTCATTTTTAATTGCTTTCACAGCTTATTAAAAAAAAACAATTAGTTGATATCAATATCTTCAACAGTTTTCCGATACTGTCCAGAGAGTCAGGATTATTTATACGAAATAGCTTCACTTGTGTGCTTTTTCAAGCAACGATAAAAGTGTTATTTTTCTGTCCTCGATAGGAGAAAAAAAAGCTTGCTAGGAAAGTAAAATTCCGATCATGGGGTTAGAAGATAAGGTCAACTATCGGCAGAGACACTGATATTTATAACACTTGGTCGTGTCACTACTTCGCCTTAAAAACAAATTAAAGTGAGACCTGCATTAGATTTGATGCACAACAACAATATCAGAATGAAAGGAACTAAAAATGTTTGCTGGGATGAAATCGTTCAACGTTCAATATAAATTTCGTTACAAATCGTCGAATTGAAAAGCGGAACCCATACGAAGATGCATGGATAAAGGTAAAAACAAAATGTTTAATACATTCATCAATGAAAATGCATAAAACAGACCGACTGTTTGATGGCCAGACGGGTACAATGAACTATGTTATACGCATGTCATAGCGTGCTTATTTTCATTTCTTATTCGTCTACGAATTTTGCGATGAAATGATATTTTAATTTGAAAGGTAACTGACTGAGTGCCAGATATAGTGCGTCTGACGAAGCGGCTTATAGAGACATAATAGCAAACTACATGAAATACGCGCTAATCAAACAACATACAATTCCTTTAACTAGATAGCTTTTTTTCGTTATAATTTCACTTTCTATATACTAATTTACATCCAAAAGTGCGTGATTTATCCAAGAGACACATATTATGGAATCAGGTATACGTTGTTCAGATCTTACCAAATTGATCACGAACTAGTACGATTTGAAAAAGTACAAACTCCCATGTAAATTTAGCTATGAATAAAAAGTAAACCGTGTGCAATTAATTATATATAATCAAGCGTTTACTATATGCATGGTCTTTCAATGCATAATCACAGTAACACGCCGGTTTTCTTTAGTAAAGTTGAGCCTAGTCAGTACCAGAATAGTGATCATTTAGGAATACCAGGCGCTGTATGTAGGAAGCTCCATGCAAGAGCTCCAAAAACCCATCGTCGTAATTTCTCTTTACAGAGGGATGTACATGAGACTGGGAACCGCTTGTCAATTTCATACTCCCATCAAACTTCCTCGTTTGGATGAAGCCGGTTCAATCCGCGTAGAATAGGTGCCGCTTTGAATCGGTATTTCTATCGACATTAAATGATTCGAAAAAAATATCTGTCGTTAATCGGGCAGTTTACTCTCTCTTTAACCTCTGTCAGCATGTTGACTCCTTTTTTTTTGTATCTATCAATTCGAATGGTTCCTTTGAATGACTCTTCTCTTTTCAATCCCCATATATTTCTGAATATATCTTGCCGTGTGCTCGTTACGTCTATAAGAAACCAAAATCATAATAAAAAAGAATAATAATGATTAACACAATAAAAACAAAATCATAATATCACTTTAGAATGGATCTATTTATTTATTCATACACTAATCTAAATTACAAAGATCACTATGTCTGTCTCCATATTTTCAAACAATCTCTTCCAAAACTAAAAGGCGCAGAGAGGCGCTAAGGGCCTCAAATGATTGGATTTTGTATGCACCGGCCTTTTATGGCTTTCTGTCCGGCGAGAAAAGTTTTAAAATAGTCAAAAAGGGGTCAAAGTTGAAAAAATCGTTATATATTTTGTACATCATCTTAGTTTATTTTTAATCTGTTCATATGCGTGTCACGTTTGTGCAGTGGTAACGTCACCAGCTTTGAAAAATACAGTTCTGATTTTGGTTTCGATTCTAGATAATGGCACCCATATACTTGTTTTTTTTACGTTTAATATCACAACGCTATAATAATATATACGAAATCTGGACAAATTAAAATGATATATTTAAACATATTTTACGGCCGGGCAAAGCCGGGCGGCATTCCATAGCTAGTTAATGATATATCTGTTTGATTAATTTAAGGCACATATGTGGGTATATATAACATTTTATTGTATAGTAGTATTTAATGTAGTTGGAATATATTAATACAGGCCTAACAAAACTGACCATTGCTTGGAATATCAAAGTATGGGCTATTCAAAATAAAACTGCTGTAGAAATTGATTTGCTTTTTTTGCTCAAATTGATTTAAAAATACATAGAATTTTGACTGGGCATGCGCATCTCATTGAAAAAATATTATCACCTCGTACGAATCACTGTAATAATAGTAGATACAACAGTAGTAACATCATTCACTCTATTTTCTTTTTTATCTTCTTCATATTACCAATGCCTTCTCTTTGTTTCACACGCTATTTATCTCTCTTTCTTTCAAGCCCATTTCATCTCCCACTTTCTCGTTCTCTCTCTCTGTTAATGACTCTTCCTCGTTTTCGATTACTTTTATTTTTTCTATCACTCTTTCAGTTGTCCACTTTCTTCCTCTCCTCAATCTTGTTTTCCAACCATACACTTCGTTTTAAGATCACGTCTCTTACTCTAAAAATAAATATGTAAATATGTTGGATTTCTGTACTTTTGAAGGCCCAATAACGTCGAAAACTCTAGCCATTCGAAAGAAAACAAACACCATGTTAAACCTTGGTAGTAGCACGCTAGGTTAAACCTAGTCCTACAAAAGCTGAGAAAGTAGATTTATTTCATATCCACTTCTCTTATCATTCTGTTTAGAAGGGGACGTATAAAGCTGCAGGTCTTGCATGGTGAATATTTGACAGGCTAACAGTCCTGTGTGGAAAACAATATATTGCCATTGTACAAATACCGTCTTTGTATAGA
This sequence comes from Euprymna scolopes, assembly GCF_053919585.1. Classification (NCBI taxonomy): domain Eukaryota; kingdom Metazoa; phylum Mollusca; class Cephalopoda; order Sepiida; family Sepiolidae; genus Euprymna; species Euprymna scolopes. The sequence goes on from NC_136483.1 coordinate 47,708,084, forward strand.
GAGAACCGATCGCAATTTGACGTATCAGTATACGTGCTCCACAACAAGAGGCACGGATCAATTTATTGACCCTGTAAAAACTTCCGTGTCCTTTGGTCAGTATTCTGTGTTATTCGGAGTCGGTGGGCAGTAATCTTTGCACACACATTAATTATTTCCCTACTGATATTTGTCGGTTTGGTCCCCAACAGGACATTGTTCGTGTCCCCGGAGAGTGTAATGACCATGATGGAATCTCCTAGTTTAGACACAGTAAAAACACTGATAGGAGATTTTTTTTTACATTAGACGCGTATAAAATATTAAATGGTTTGATACACAACTATAGCGGTTTTAATATCAGATATTTAAAAAGAAGGTAAATTATAATCCATATTTACTGATATTTCGATGAGTAATTATCACATCCAGTTTTCTTTTGTTCGCCCGCTGAAATTTTTGTTTCTTCATTGAAGAATGTTTATGCATATGACCTGATTGCTGGTATGTAGATTAATAATAAGATCATATTAGTACTAAATTATCTTATTTTATTAATGTTTTTTTTTAATTTTCTCGACTGTTTTGTACAGAAAGAATGAAAGTACGAGAAAGAGAGAGAGAGATAGAGAGAGAGAGAGAGAGAGAGAAAGGGCTTTCATCTCTTGGTGTCCATTTCACACCTCGCATCTTCAAGTTTAAGGCCTTGCATACTAATGGTTTTGTGTTCCTCCTTTATATTTATTACTGATTGTCTCGTGAAAATAACCTTCTAATATAGACAATTTAAGCTTGCGGATATTTAAATTTACCGAAAAACATTCATTTGTACAATTTCCCATATATCACAATTTTGACATTTTGATATTGATGAGTCATTCCCGGTCTTAGAAAGGTTTAATTAAAAAATATTTAAAAGGGTTACATGAACTCTACTAAGCTAAACGTCTATATACGGTTCGGCCTGGTATAATCATAAAACTATGATAATCTAAGTTGGCAAGTCGATTGTTTTGTTGTCCAACCAATGTTGTAGATGTTTAGCGAGACGGTTACATCTTTTTGCACAGGAATCAACACTTACCAAGACCCGGAGGCCACTCGAGGATAAGAGTTAATAGGTATGCATTAGCCAATGTAATTATAGCGTAGTAAACATAAGTAGTGGGAATTTTGTAAATTGGATTATTAGGGGGGCGGTTCATCAAGAACTTGTTTACATTAGACTTGCAGACAATCAGATTGAAAAGCATGTGGACCTGATCTCATTCTGGCTGTACTATTTAAAAAAAAATGCTCCGTTGAGGTCGCTCCTGTTCTCTCTAAACTCTTTAACAAATGCCTTAACGAATCTTGCTTTTCTGGCTGCTGGAAAACTGCTTCTGTGGTACCAGTTTACAAAAACTCTGGCGCAAGAACTGTCCCATTAAATTATCGCCCAATTAGCCTCCTCCCTCTGTTCGCCAACATATTGGAGTGCGTAATTAATGAAGCTCTAGTCCAACACCTTACAGCTGCTAAACTTCAGTCAAACCACCAATATGGATTTAGGCAAGTCCGCTCTACTGCAGATATTCTAACTGCAATCTCTGAACGTTTATAACAAACACTGGATAAGGCAGTTGAGAGGAGGGCAGTGTCTCTAGATATATCTAAGGCTTTTGACAGGGTATGGCACGATGGTCTTCTGATGAAAATAAAATCCTTTGTATTACTGGAAGAATACTTAGTATAATGAGATCCTTCTTAAATGAGAGAAGAATCCAGCCTGTCTTCTATGCGCGTACGTCCAAAAATTTTATATAAATGCGGGTGTGCGTCAGGCCGATCCTTGGACGTTTGTTATTTCTGATATTCATAAATGACTTACCTGATAAAATTTCTCTGAGGTATATTTGCTGACGACACCACGTTCTATCGCAGGCACGTGGGGGGAAACTAATGAGCGCATATACAAGGTAATAGCCAAAAGACTAGAGGAAGACCTTCACTCTGTAGTAGAATAGGTTCAAAAATGGATGTTAACGTTCAACGCTGCCAAGTTAAAGCTCGTTTCCTTTAATAATTACATGAAATCTTACCAACCACCAATAGCTATGGCTAGATATACTTTACCTGAGAGCACTTCGTTCAAGCTCCTTGGCTTAACGTTCACAGGAAACATGAGTTAGAATAGATACATCGGGATTATTGCTGAGGCTTCTGCAAAAAAGGTGGGCTCTCTCTATCATGCTAGAAAGTTACTGACGCCTGTAAGTATCCTGTACTTCTACAAAGCCATCATTCGCCCATGCATGGAGTACCGATGTCACATTTCCAAACCCTTGTGTCCTCTCGACGAAAATGCCCCCGACAAACTCGACAAGCAGCGAAGTCCCGCCCCTACGCAGTTTAGATCCCTAGATGTAAGAAAGATTTTACTCTAATAGGTTCTTACCCAGAACTGCAATACGTTTTAATTCTCTTCCGGTTTCATGTTTCACCAACTGTACTGACATGTTAAAGTGTAATGTGAACAGACACCTTGCTGCTAAACTCCCTACATAATGCCCCTGCAACTAAGGTCCGTGCTAGTAGCCACTTACATCAAAGTGGCAACGTGTCTTGTTTGGGGTGAAAATTTAATAATAAATAAATATAAATAAATAAAAGACAGAGGCACCTTTAAAATGAATCTTACTGTTTAAACACTGATACTAAAACTTTGCCTTTAAAACTTCATATGAAGCAATGATTTACATATATTTTTTTAAAAAGCCAACAATAGATTCTCTACAGTTGGTTAGTTCACATTCAATGCCGGATAACCTGCTAGTGTATATATATATATATATATATATATATATATATATATATATATATATATATATATATATAGAGAGAGAGAGAGAGAGAGAGAGAGAGAGATTTTGGGGCTACATAATAGCTAGACATACATCTCAATGATGCAATTCATTTCTCTTTGAAAAATCTATTTAAAGAATCGTGAATGGGCAGAAATACAAAGGTTACAGTAATAACGCTAGCATGTCTCATGGATCCATTATGTGCTCAACTTTCTTCCTGATCTTTCTCAATGGCTTCTTAGATCGCATTCACCGTTCTTTCGTCCACAGATATTCTGATGACACTACCGTGTATGGCAACATTTCAAAGTGCGAGAAAGATTAGGATGTTCCATATTCTCTCCTTTGAGATAAAGTGAGTGGCATAATGTGGCAACAAATGGCTACTTACATTTGATGCATCCAAAAACAAACTTCTTTTTTTTACCAACACTTGACTCTTGTATAAATAAACGGCGTTTTTCTTGAAGGAGCACCCTTTTTTTACAAACCTAGGACTGACCATTTATTCTTGACAAGAGATTGAAAAGCTGCATAATATCTGTTGCCAAAAAACTGTTGAAATCGTTCTACCGTTCCAGAAAAATATCTCACTACCTGCGCTATCCTCTAGCTGTACAAGAGTCAGATACGTCTTCAGATGAGGTACTCTTACAAATCTGAGGTAAAGTTCATATAAGTACCTTTTCTTGCCTTCACGGGATAAACACTGGTTTTGAATTTTAGTAGGCGATCATGTTTTTTGCCTCCCAAAGTATTTTTCAGAAGAGACGTTGCGAGTCTATCTCTGCTATTTTGTTACTACGTAACTCTAATCTATCCTTTCCCCTGTAAAAAACTGTTCAACAAATACTCGCCTACCTACAACTGCTAATAACTTATATTTATGTAACACGATCAGCCGTGGACGTTGATATTTTTTTATTCGTCTAGTGGTTATTATTTTTAGTTATGAAATGGATTTTTTTCAGAGTCAATCTTTTGTCTGAAGGCAACATTTATAACAGGTGGCACCGTAATCGATTTAAACCTGGCAGGATCAAAGTTATTTCCATGCTGGAAAATAATATATACTGGTCATAGGGCACCATTTACAACGCGATCTGCCGGTCACTGGTGTATGACCGACACACGTGTTATAAGTCTTAGAAGTGGTCATGAAGACGTGAAGATGGCCAGTCATTAAGGTATGTTAGAAGAAAAGCATACCTGAGGTGTTGGATGCGGCTGCGTAGCTCCTTCTTCTCCCATGAAACGTATTGACCCCTGGTGGCATTCGCTTTGGAATCTTCCTTTTTCTGATGGCCGCCCTGTTCTTCAATGAAGGCATTTATGGGAGACACACAAAAAAAAAAAAACGACACGCGACACAATTGTAATATATATTGTATAATCTTAACTATTTATTTTACAAAAATATATTACAATACATTATACACATAATAATTAATTTTTACAATTAAACCTAAGCAATAGGCTTTTAAAAACTAACTAACATACCCTAACTAGTGTTTTGGGAGGTGGTACACCCATTTACGGAGAGACAGAAATATGCGTGCTCGCCTCATGACGGTCCGTGCAGAAAGCGAGAGAGAGATAGAAAGGGAATTATGGGAATGCATTTCTTTGTATCTCTGCATCCATTACAAAATCATCACTCGGCCATGCTGTAGAGTGTGTTAGAACCCGTGGCACTGTGAAATAGTGCCAGATTTATCTTGGCTTAAAACTAAACGAAAAGTCTACGAGCAGAGTTTCTTTCCTAGATCTGTCGGCCTGTGGAATGCGATACCATGCGTCTGCTTTCTGACTGACTATAACATAGTAGTCTTCACATCAAATGTGAACAAATTCTTATTGACTCTTAGTTAATTTACTCCTATCCTAGTTCCACCATGAAAGATCTAACTCTTAAACTTTATCCCGGAGTTTCCACTCGGCCTTTATATGTGGTTCTATCTCAATAAACATATAATGGACTCCTTACAAGCGGTGATTAAAATGCTATTTCCAACCTGTAAATGGCGCAGTTGAAGAGACAGGCAGACATACATAACCTCTTATAGATATTATGCTGTCGTCTAAGAATACACATTTTATATAAGTGTGATCGACCTATTAGAAGAGCATTTTATAGAAAACGTTCAGGCATATAGAAACGTATGAAAATACAGTTAACCACTCCGATAATGCAATGCCTGTTTCAACTCAAAGAAGAAGAATGTTCTTAATTTTTTTGTGGCACCAGAAAACTAAAAGAGCTCTCGGCTTTCCCGGCACGCGATTCCCTCTTTATAATCATCAATTATGTAGGGAATCAAGTCTGCCAAAGTTCACGTGCCCATAAGTAATTATCAGGCCCATAAACACAGACAGAGTTGTACAGCTCAAATATTAGAATAAATACAAAAATAAAGGTTAACACTAATTTTAGAAAGTCTCGGTGAAGAATTAAAAGATGTAAAAGGTTTGTTTGTATAACTTCCCACCAAGCGTAAATGGATACATCAACCTGTTTGTAACGTTGCGAAAATTCTAGAAACAGGCGTCGCGACTCAGTGTTCAGTAACTTGGGAATTAGGTTGAGTTCAACAATCACAACTGAGTCGAAAAGGACGATGAAAAATAAGTTTAAAACAGTCAAATGTCTTACATGACCTACATGGCATGCTGGCCAAACAGTATGTCTCGAGACATAACAGGCGTCGGGTCTCAGATTCCAGTAACATGGGGTCATTTCTCAGAGGGTAACTTAAAGAAAAGTCTATGATAGTGCAATTCTAAGTATACTAATTAAACTGCTTGCTGCACATATCCGGCGTTTCGAGGTGGGTTTTTTTTTTGTTTAATTTTCATTTCTTATTTGACGTTTTTTTTACTATGTCGTTTTGTCTCCTAAAATAATATCGCATTTTCTGTTTAAATATGATTTTGACAGTTAAATGTCGTTATTACGGCATTTGTTCGCCATTAAATTAAATTATTTATAATTTTGTGTTCATTATGATTGCCAAACTACCTTCTAGGTTTATGTTATAAGAATTTTGATTTCTGTAAATAGTTGTGAGATAAAAAAAAAAAAGATTAAATATTATTGTGCAATTCTGGTACGAAATAATGGTGTCACCGAAAATAAACACGTGATTCCCTCTTTTTTTGTGGAAATCGCTCAGGACAAGCATAAAGACACTTAGTGTAAGGAACTAAAAAGAACGAAAGCTTATCATTGCAACGACAGGATATGCCTATTGGCCCTAGTCTTTAAATAGACAAGTCTATTTGTAGAAGGAAAACAGTTGGAGAGAAGCTACTGTAATAGGAAGCTGTATTAAAATAAGCTATTATAACAACGATTCAAACGAGCTGGCACAAAAGGAGCAGGGAATAGATCAGACAATTCGAACAGATGCCATTATAGAATTTGTAGAAAAGAGGAAGACTAGTAACATCACTTCTGTGAAAGAAAGAAAGGCGGCAGTGAAGAGGAAAGTTTCTGCAGTTTAGCAAGAGCTTTCAAATTGGACGCAGATTCGCAAGGAATTACATGAGTACTCTATACATTATTTGATAATAGATTTGTAAAAGTAGAGACCATCCTTGGGTGTGGAAAAGTGTTAATATTGAAATAAATAAACGACTTTATGAACAGTAGAAATAGTAATGGATTAAGTATAAAAATTAGGGGAAAGATTTGATGAAAAAGAAAGAATAAGAAGTTTTAGAGTCATACATACCAGAATGGAAAGGGACACACCTGCGATTGAAAAACAATAGCTGAGTCTTAACAGGATAAAACCAAATATGCCATTTCTTACACCCCCTCCCTCCAATTCATAACTGCAGCCGGATCAACTGAATACTTACACTGATCCGATAGAGATGAGCGAGAAGCAATACCAGAATAGAGGGTGCAGTCATCAGCATAAATGTTGATTTGCTGACGAATACTAGTAAGCCGCCCGGAATTGCCCGGTAGTAAAATACGCTGAAATGAGATATTTTGATTAATGCATATTTCGTATTTATTATTATATAATATAGGACCTAATACATAGTAATGATTTTAAGTTTTAAAAAATGACTAGTGCGCCTACACCGAGAATCGAAACCAAAGGTTTAGCTTACGATTTACTTTCTCTTTTGACGTTAATGCCTGACTTATGGATAGACGTTTATTGCAAAGGCTAAAATTTAAAACATTAACATATAGCTATTACGTTACGCATGCATATTCGTAATGCCGTCGTTGGACCTTCACCTGGCAAATTCCATTTTTTTTTTTTAATTTTCACACTATTTTCCCCAACTAAAACCCGAATATAAAGTTCAGCATGGATTCAAATACCCTATATGCAAATTTCTATGTCTGTAGACAAAAAACTGATCGAGGGGTTTCTTAGGCAAACTTTTTAAAACAAATATATATATACGCATACAGAAATATATATAGAAAGATATTTGTGTTTACTATAAATTTTTTACGCAGATATCACACAAGTATAAATTATGTAGAATATCAGCATGAATAAAATTACACGTAATAGAAAACATACGATGATCATCCCATGAGAAAAAAAAACTAATAGGGAATTTATTAAAATGAATGTTTAAGAGAATGTGCAAATTAGTTAGATTATTTGACAATAAATGCAATCCCCCGGCCTGTATATATCAAAGTAGTAATTTCATTTAAAATAAATAGAAAAAGGTTTTAATATAAATATCAAAACACAAAAACGCTAAATTTATAGGAGTATAAATACTCTGGAAAGTCATTTATTTAGAGAAGAAATAGTGTTGGGCATGGAAAAAAGTCATAAGGAACACCCGCATTGATTGGGAAAAAAATGAAAATATTCCATCAAAAGTTACTGGAAAGCTTCGATCAGAAAGAAAATACCTAACAATCTCAAAAATTTTACCAATACAATAACCTTGAAATTTATGTAGAAGACAAGGATACCGCACTCTGTCGAACGCTTTCGTCACGCGCAATGACCCTACTCTCCCCTAAGTTGACCATAAACCGATAGATTCGTTCAGTTACCGGTTTGGCCGTAAGCACAAACGCTCACTTTTTCTTCTTAGTCGGCTCCGAGAGTTAGAAAAAGAGTAAAACAGTCATAACAATAATAAACACTAGAAATCTGCGAAATTGGACAGAACAAAACTGACACAAATTTTACGGAAAATCTATTATCCCGAACCAAGAACGATAATTCCATTTGGTAAGACGCATATTTTCTTGATCATATAAAATGTGGCGTATACATTGAACACAACGCCAAAGCAAATTAGATAGTACAGGATAAACGTACATTTTAGAACATACCTTCAATACAAACAGATATATAGTTTGTGCACCATGCGACCAGAAACGCTGAAAACGAAATTGAATTATCTCAAACATAGTTACCACATACTCAGACAATGCGTAAACTTTCCCATCATAGACCTCCCCAAATCTTGTCGAACACGGAGCAACACTAGGCAAACAAGACTTTTTCTTCTTTTCTTAACTTCTGTAAATATTTCAACTGAAAACAATTCAGATGTGATAATTCATACCCATACAAAATACTAGTTTCTGTCTGAGCCTTAGTGGCCAAATTCAAAAGATTTCAGCGACTATTTTCAAAAACTCGTTTCACATTCTATAAAGATAGAATCGAGAAAAAGGCATCAAAATATAAACTTATATAATATTTTAACAAAAGAAAACCTTAAAAATGAAATTAACTTTGGATTTTATAATTGTTCAACTCACTTAAAAGTTACAATTTTTTGTACGTCTATTTATGCGCTATAATTTTTAAACTGATATTTGCCGTCCATTAATCCGGATTTAAGATTAGATTATGAAGTTCGCGCTTTATATTTTGCTAAGAAAAAGTGTTTATTATTCACAAGAGTTATCACACAGACAATCATCAGCGATTAAACACTGGTAATAACCAGTGGTATTTTCTGGGCTTCGAATGAAAATGAATCTCCCTATATTTCCTGTGGTTGCCATTTCCTTCGATAACCAATGCAGGCGTTGTCACGTTATTTCAACAGCTATTTTGCATTTATTTTTCACTGAAATCAATCATGTATATAGTATTACGTAGATAGCACATATTTTAAGAGATTATTATTTTGAGTTTTTAGTTTTCCTGGTTGTCTGTAATATAATTTATTTCATTAGAGTTAACCTTTTGCGGTTATTAGTATTGATTAATTTTCGATGTGTATGTGTCCTTTACTATGGGTAAAGTTTACTATGAGTTCTATCTTTCCATTTTCAAGAATCGTGCATGTTGCTATTTCCCTTGTCATTTTTGTTTTCCGTCTCATCTGTTACCTTCTTGTTCTCTGTCTCGTTCATTTTAATAATGCCTCTTTCTGCAGTGATAAACCTTTCGTAAGTTGCCCATAAACATTTATGTGTTGTATATTTTTCTAATAATTCTTTGTCATCCATACAGTCTTCTATCTTATCCAGTCCCTTTTTCTAAGTTATAACTTTTTTTTACATAGAGTTGGTCAGCGTCATCCTTTATGTGTAGTGCATCATGCATGGTAGTTTTTAATTAGTTTATTTTTTGGTTTTCCCTTTCATATGACTCAGTTATTTTGGGTCCATTGTATAAAAGGCCCAAGTACCTTTTTAATGATACTGTTCATGTATTTATTCCTTTTATTAAGTTTATGCTGTACAATATAGTGTCTAGAAGCATTATTCCCCAATTTTCACTTTTATTTCTACTGATGTGATGTAGGCTGTTTCCAGAATTCCTAGGTTTTTGTAGAATTCACTTTCAACAAGTGACTTCATCTCCGCTTATTCCGGTAGTTTCAGACCCTTTGCTCCTTCCAGTTATTTCCTTCCACTCACTTGTATTGTACACTTTTCCATTTTGAAATCCATTCGGATATGCTAGCGTAAGATTCTGTTGTTTGTTTGTATTAGTGTCTCTCGTTCATATTTAATGCTTGCGAAAAGCTTTATGACGCCTACATCGATATCAGGTGTTACATTCATTTGGCTATATTAGTAAACTTGTATCTCGCCTGGCATGTCCTTAGTACCTTGCTAATGAGCATCCTGGCTATTATAAATAGTAGCGGTGATAGGAATCTCCTTCGAAGATATACCTATGTATGTGTATTTCAGTTATATATTGTCCCCCAGCTGTCAATTCCAGTTTCTATGTCCCATTAGTTCTGAAATCAGATTGATAATCTTATCTAGTATTTTGTACATACACAATAGATACATCTTAGTAGGGGTCGAAACGATTGTTGGCTCTAATTAATAATAAACGATGATTTTAGATAAAACCATACATATTTTTGTTTCCGGTATTAAAAATAGTTTACTTAAGTAAATATTACATAATTAAATATTATATAATTAAATATTATATTTGTTTGTGTATTTAAAAATATTTACTGCTATGAGATTTTGATTTAAAAGAAATTAAAAGCTCACTATTGAAAGCGCTTAAATTGCGATAAAATTAAAGGATCATTAAGAGTTTAAAAAAATATAAGTGATTCAAAATGGCTTACACTACTGAGAAAGATGTTTGAATAGAAAGAATGCGCCGTAGATGCTTTATAAAGATCTTGAAGATGAAGATCGATTAGTGCGTTTAGTGTAGTTTACGGCAGATGTGAGTGTGCCACCACATGAGAAGAAAAGCAGGATTCACCATTTAAAATGCCTGTATGTATCACGTCTATATCGAAAAAGGATCTTAAATTCTACTTGAAATATGCCTTGTTCGGTGTAAATTAAATAAAATTTTTATCGTTATTTCCATGGCAGATGCTCGTCTGAACTCCAATCTCTGGTTCCCCCTCGCCAATCTTTCACGAAAAACACCCGTCTAGCTGAATCCACTGTGAAAAATTTCCCCCACTCGATATCTGTGCCTAAATCAAAACGCGGATTCCATGAACAAAGCTTCTTTCTTAGAACTGCACGCCTGTGGAACTCTGTTCCGTCTGCCTGCTTCCCTCTGGACTACAACTCGGTTGTCTTCAAGTCCAATATTAACAAATTCCTAATGAGCCGTCCCCTTAAGTAAACATTTCAGCAAATCTCCTCACTAACGTAATGTACTTGCAATAACCCTTATCCCTGAGTGGATTCCGCGCCTTGATAAGTGGTGATCACTGTGTAAAAAAAAAAGTCCAATTGAAAAAGTTATACGTAAGCTCTATCTAAATCATACAAGTGGTTTCACTTCATCTTTATTAACTTGCGACCGTTCTGAAGCTTGGTAAATTAGTTCCTTATGAATTATCCGAAAACAGCATAAATCTTTAGTTGAATTTATTTAGAAAAAATCAAACTTGATATCCAGGGAATTTCTGAAAGTTATTTTATTTGTATATCATGATTTGAGAGCCAAGGAAGATTTTGAAAGAGGGTTTTGTAGATGGAACTAAAAAATACACTGATTCGCTCACTTACTTTCATTACTGTACAGCAACAAAATACGGGAAAGTACTTATTTAAATAAACAGACCTCTTTCCGTTTTATTTACTTCATGTCTGACATCAAGCAAGATGTGTGCTTGAGACAACTTCTGTAAACATCTGTAAATAAATCCAGTCAAAATATTTGCAGAAATGAAAAACGTATAAGATGTTGTCGTCTGGTACAAACATTAAAAGGGTAAACCTGATTTCTAAATAGAAATAATACCTGGCATAAAATAAAATAAAAATATACAATGCGTATAAACGGGCGATGTTTTGTTTTTAGTTCTTCTACACTGATTGTGTTCGTTTCTTTTCGGCCATGAAAAATGTACTAATGTCTGGTGTTGGAAGGGAAGGTTAACTAAAATTTGATATTTATGAACATCAGTGTAGATAAATACATAGATATAAAAAACATGGAAGATAGGATACTAATATGATATTTTCGGATAAATAAATTCGTATAGAAATGCGTAGAAAGATTGTTTTTTTACATTTTCACCCCAAACAAAGCACAGTGCTACTTTTGTGGAGAAAGATGTGGCTTACCGTTAAAGCGGCTGTGCGTTTGTGCCTGTAGAGCTCAAATTGAGAATCAAGATGGCGCCCGCATGCGTTTATGTGGAAAAAAGTCTCGGGGAATCTCGGGGAATCTCGGAGAATCTCGTACCCTGATTCCATAAATAACGAGGAAGGGAAAGCGGGAAGAGACGAGTTTTAGTCACTAAAGCGAACGGACGTGTGTAAAAGAAGAGGTAGAAGAAAAGAGTGTGGTGAACGAAACAAACAACGCAAGCTATTTCGGCATGACGTCAGGATTTGACCCCAAGCTAATTCCCCTGTTTGATGGCAGTAGCACTGATCACTCAGTGCAGGAATGGGTGGAAAAAGCAGAATTAATATGTCAGCTCAGTGGGGTGAAGCGTATAGAATGCGTGGTCCCAATGCGCCTCACTGGGGGAGCATATGCAGTATACCAGCAGTTGGCTGATGAGGAAAAAACAGATTTTGACTGCATCAAGCGCGCCCTTTTTACAGCATTTGCATTAGATCCAATTACTGCATGGAAGGAATTCATGGCCCGAAAATTACATCCCGGGGAAACGGTTGATGTGTATATGGCTAAGCTAAAAAAGCTACCGGTCCTTTTTGGAGGGATGTCAGAAAAGGCTTGGTGTGCGCCTTTGTTGTAGAATTACCTAAGAGTGTGGAAGATCTGCTCCGTGCCTCATCCCAAGTGGACGAGATGGACATATCGGAAGTATTGGCGCCGGCACGAGCAATACTAAAGAAAAGCCCTAACACTATAGACCAAGTGGCAGCTGTACAACCATCACAGGTTGGATTGAAGGACCTGGGCGCAGCTACAAACTGCTATAAGTGTGGAGGACCCAACCATTTGCCCCGTGATTGTCTTTCGTCACGTCAACCAACTCGGAAACTTGACGGGCCGCAGTGCAACAAGTGCAAAAAACGCGGACACCTGGCCCGCACCTGTCCGGGAAACGGGCAAAAGGAAGAAGCTACAGCGCCAGTCTTCTCTCCAGATCGTCATTGAGCAGGGCGCTACCCACTGTAAGCATACACATTAATGGAAGCGAGCGCCTCGCGCTTGTGGACACTGGGTGCACCCATACTCTCGTAAGCAAGATATGCTGTGCCACTTGGAAAGCAGAGAGAATCCCGGTACTAACTGTAGGCGGAGGTTCACTAGCCTCTTGTGGGGTGAGCATTATCCGCGCAAGAATCAACGACGGGCATACAGTAGCAGTGCGAGCCCTGGTGATGGAGGGAGAGCTTCTTGGGTACGACCTACTCCTGGGTATGGACTTGATTACACAACTGGGTGGAATTACCGTGGACAGAACCGGCAAGGTACAGTTTTCCCGATGTGAGGAACATGTTTGTGCTGCCATAACTCTCGACGAGCCTGACTTTCATGCAGAGTATGATAGAAACACCAATGCATGAACGGCGTCTTGGAAGTGGTCAAACGATCAGCCACCAACATCCTTGCGAAACCGGTTATCGGAATATCCCCCACCCATGTGGCTAAGGGAACAGTATGAAGAAGAACTGCAAACGTGGATCGACAATGGCTGGCTTCTTCCATACCCAGAGGATAAGTTTCCCCCCCCGCGAGGGCTGATTCCCTTGATGGCCGTCGTACAAGAGACCAAACATAGGTCCGCCCCGTCCTAGACTACCGTGAGCTCAATGAGCATGTCGACCCATATACGGCAAGGGCTGATGTGTGTGCACTCAAATTAAGGGAGTGGCGACAGCAGGGATCAAACGTGGCAACTCTGGACCTACGCAGGGCCTATCTGCAAATACGCATTGAGAAGAAATTGTGGCCATTTCAGACTGTGGAAATTAGAGGAATCCGATATTGTCTAACCAGCCTAGGGTTCGGTCTAAATGTGGCCCCAGGCATTATGACAGCAATCATGCATGCTATCCGGCAGCAAGATGAGGCAGTGCAACAGGCAACATCCTCATACATCGATGATATATTCGTCAATGAGAACCTCATGTCAGCGCCATCGGTTAGAATGCACTTTGAAAGCTTTGGACTGACATGTAAGGAACAACAGCGTCTGTGCGATGGAGCAAAAGTTCTCGGCCTGCACGTGCGCAATAGCAAGGAGGGACTTTGCTGGAGAAGAGGAAGTCACGTTCCCAAGGTCCCATCAAACATCACTCGACGAACAGTGTTTTCGCTTTGTGGAAAGATGGTAGGACATTTCCCTGTGTGCGGTTGGCTCAGGGTGGCCGTGGCAGCCATAAAGAGACGTGCAACAGCCGTGTCTTCGGGATGGGACGATGCAGTACACGATGTCACCCTAAGGAGCATGTTGACAGAGACTGTGTCCAGAGTGACCAGTGATGACCCCGTTCAGGGAAAGTGGTGCGTCAGCGGGAATGAGTTCACGGTCTTGGTGGATGCTAGTTCACTGGCCCTTGGAGTTCCGCTTGCAGTTAATGATTCCATTATTGAAGATGCCTGTTGGCTTCGGCCAGAGAATGATTCGAGGCACATAAACCTAGCCGAACTTGATGCCACATTGAAGGGCGTTAACTTGGCGCTTCAATGGCACGCCAAGGTTCTACATATCATGACTAACTCGGCATGCACTCATCGGTGGATAACTGATGCATTAAGTGGAAGAGCACGGCTGACGACACGAGCATCGAGTGAGATGTTAATTCGAAGACGGCTTGCCACCTTGGTCGACACCATCACAGAGTACGACCTAACCGTGGACGTAGTATTGATCAGGTCTGCGCTCAACAGAGCAGATGCTTTGACATTATTCGCCAGCTGTCATCCGTGTTCTGTGAAAGAGGTGCGCCCGAGGAAGTGCTGACGGACAACGACCCAGCCTTTTGCAGCCATCAGATGAGGCAGTTCTTACAAGAATGGGGTGTGCGGCTGCGGCTTACATGCGCTTATGTGCCTTCTGGCAAGAGTATAGCTGAGAGAAGCCATCGTAGCATCAAAACAATTGCAGCCAGGAAGCAGTGCACCATCGCAGAAGCTGTGTACTGCTATAATCTTATGCCAAAGGATGGCGTCTCTCAAGGAACGGCGCCTACAAACGCAATCTATCAGTACCGTGTCCGAGAGAAAGGAATCCACCCCGATACAACTGTGGCCACTGAGATAGAATGGAATCGATATGGCAAAGGGGATGCTGTCTGGGTGAAGCCGCCAGGAAACCGATGTACTGACAAGTATAAACGAGGCACAGTGACCGATGTGGTGAGTCAGCAGTGTGTCCAGGTTGATGGCGTACCCCGTCACGTTAGGGGCATACGGCCGGCGACACATGTACCACCTCCAGTGGACGATGAGAGTGATTCTGACTCTGAGACGAGTGGGCCATCGCTTTGGTTTGCACCGTCCCTATCAAGCAGTGACTCTGATATCAGTAACCTCCACGGAGATGAAGTCTTCCCCGACCATCAGGCGGTGGATGAGAGCGCAGGCGAAGACGAGAGCAGCACTGTCCCCCTTCGTAGAAGCACCCGACGGCGGCGATCACCACCCCATGTCGTCTCTGTGATCATGAGATCAGGGGGGAGTGTAGAGAAAGAAGTGGCTTACCATTAAAGCGGCTGCGCGTTTGTGCCTGTAGAGCACAAATTGAGAATCAAGATGGCGCCCGCATGCGTTTATTTAGCTTTTGTGGCTGAGAAGATTTATTGCAATTATTAAAGGAAATGAGCTTAATCTTGGCAGCATTGAACGTTCCCATATATTTTTGGATCCATTCCATTAGGTCTTCCTCTAGGGTTTCTGCAATTGCCTTTGATATGTGTTCATTCGTTTTCTCTCCGTGTTTGTTATAGAGCGTAGTGTGGTCAGCACGTGCATCCATCTCAGTGCATCTTATCAGGGAGGTCATTTATGAATATAAAGAATAATACAGGTGCAAGGATCGTCCCTTAGATACATCCGCATTTATATGATATTATTTAAACGTACGGCCATCACACACAATATGGATTCTTCAGTAATACCATAGGATCTGATTTTCATGAGAAGACTAATGCCGGTTAAATCTGTGATATACATGTTGCTCTTGAGCAATGGCAGCTGCATAAGTAGAAGTAAAGGATTGGGGAGAATTAGGTTTTTTATGGAACTTTTGTATAGGTATATATGCTTCAATTGCTGATTTGAACCATTCAGTGGTCTTATTTGCGCACTGTTCCGCAGGAAGAGCAAATATATTTCCTATCGGCCATCTCTGATGTAATCTCTAATGACATCCCAGTCAGGCTTATCGTAGTAGATTGTCGTTTTGAGAAATATCTCTTCAACTTGGGATCGAGAGTTTAGAGTGATGGCTATCAGTATCAACACATGATCGCCATTCCCGAGTAAGCAATGGGCATTTGTAACTCAATCCTCAGAAACTCTTGTCAGAAATAGATTCAGAATTAAGACTTGCTGGTCCTGGCGATCTGGTAGTCGGGTCGGGAATGTTACTGCATGTGTCATAGAATAGGATATAGAAAAGCTATGGATGATGCTACCAGCTCTGTCTGTGTAGTTAGAGAAGCCAAGCCAATTATTGTGGTGGGCGTGGAAGTCACCAAATACATGTATTTGGGCGCTAGTGCCAAGGAAAAGTGTTACATCTATGGTGTCAGAGATATAGTTGATTAGAATCCAGTCCTGTGTTGAGGTAGAGCGATAAAGAAAAAAAGGTGTCTAACGCTATGTTGTAAATTCAGTTTAAAGCACATGAAGACCTGGTCATCTGATTCTAGTTTAGATTCACGCGTCATGGGGAGGGTGTTACGAATATAGGCTCTACGTTCGTGCATATGTCTGCCAGAGTCCTTAGGACAAAAGGGAAGACAACCAGACATGTTAAATATGTAAGTGGGAATGATGGAGTGCAAGTTAGTTACATTAAATGCTAAGGTATCCTGGCAGTTTGTTAAGAAAATGATTCTATATCATCTTAGTTCCCAGTCCACAGACATTTGTAAATGCAAGCGTCAAGGGAGGAGGCAAAACGTTGTTCAAGTATATGTCTGATTTGATCGTTATTTTGGATTGAGCTGTTATGTTATTGTATTTTGAGGTTCAGTTTAGGGTGATAGGCGCTAGACAAAGCGGATGTGAAATGCTCCCATCATGTAACACAGGTAGATCATCAGCCGACTCATTATCCCCAGGAATGTGGTCTCGGGAACGCTCACCAGAGATAAATGCAGGGCCTCTTTTTCATGCGAGACATGGCACTACAAACATCCCGATATTATACAATTGATAATAGGGCTGCCGCTCTAATCGCTACCAAAGAGTTAGGGGTCCTGTAATGTAAGTCGGAAACAGAACCAAGCAACTGTCAAAAGAATACACGCAAACCTGTCAGACAAGATTGGCCCAGTCCGATCATGTTAGCAAACATGGTAAACTAGAACCCTCAAAATGCCCAAGTTTATGTGAACAAAATGAGACGGATGTGAGGGACGGCATCTATTGCCCTAGTCAGGAAACAAGGCTAAGAAATGGGCATCTCTAATGAGTCTGTGGTCGCACATCCGCTCCTGTAGAATAGGCAAAGAATGAGTATGGAAGCCGGGCGAGAGACAGAGACTATCTACTCCTTAATCAGTGTAGGTTTGCAAACCGGTGATTTGATCGCACCACCAGCTCTAGGGAGGTCGACAAACAGGACTGAGGAGGCCCCTTTCCCGGTTTTGTATAAAGACGTATGATTACTGTTGTAAATAAATGAAGACGTAAAACAAAACCTCTTTCCAATACTTTATTCAACAAAATAACAACAAAATAATTATATATATATATATATATATATATATATATATATATATATATATATATATATATATATATATATAAATTCAATCGCTGGACTGGTCTGCGAATTCTGTTAGATCGGCTTTTCGAAGGACCTGTGGCCCTCTGGGGAGGTTTGTCTCAGGGATCTGACTATTATAGTCAAATTAATTTTCTGTATTAGGTGTAGTACTAACGAGACTTGTTTCGGTCAACTGAGTCGGATCTGCATTCGCATTGTCGGGTTGAATACTTTTAGCAGGAGTTTGACGTCTATCAGAGCGTGGAAAGCGAGCTAGATGTCTCAGCGTTACTGAATCTTCCCGGCCATCATTATGTCGTATCCTTGCATGTGGCTAGCTTCGATGAGTTTCACTACCTCGACCATCGGGTCATATTTGCTCCTGTTAACAAACCGTTTTAATACTACCTCCCCAGAGTCATAGAGCCAAAAAGGTAAGGCGGTGCCAGTAGAAGAGCGCCTTTCAAAGTTGAATATGCGTTCGTGAGGAGTTGCATTTGTAATAGTGCACAGCAGCGAGCCAATAACATTTAAAACATCCTGTAGAACATCCTGCCAAGCGCTAAGGGGTAATCGTCTAGATTCCAGAGCTAATCGTCTAGATTTCAGAGCGCTCGCATTGACTGTTGTCTCTTGGGTTTTATGCAGTAGTGTTGGCGGATCCAATTCCAAGTCGCGTCAAACATTTTTGAATTATTCCGACATAAACGCAGTTCCTCGATCGGGATGGATAAATGAAAGGGAGGGGTCCGAATATGGAGAAAATATTTGTCAGCCACTGGATTAGGTATACGAAGAACAATCGCGCAAGGGAAAGCAAAAGGAAATCGACTGTATTCATCGACGATAGTAAATATGTAAACGATATTCTGTCGGAGATACCGGGAGAGGTTATTTGTAGTCTACGGAGAGGCGCTGAAAGGGAGCAGTAGAACGGACCCGTGTATTATTAGTAGAATCGAAGAATTGAGGTTTTATTTTGGCACAAGTCGTACATTCAGATGTCACATGCCGGACTTCATCAATTGAATATGGCATATTTCGTGATCTTACAAAATGCCAAAAGCGCTGTACTCCAGGATGCATAAATGAATTGTGTATTAAATTTAGTT
The DNA here is from genome assembly GCF_053919585.1 of Euprymna scolopes. Taxonomy (NCBI): domain Eukaryota; kingdom Metazoa; phylum Mollusca; class Cephalopoda; order Sepiida; family Sepiolidae; genus Euprymna; species Euprymna scolopes. The sequence goes on from NC_136483.1 coordinate 47,726,847, forward strand.
CCTCCAAGGAAGAAGCAGCAGCACCACACACTCTTGATAATGTATCGGCAATGATGTTTTCACTTCCGGAACGGTGTTTTATCTCGTATGACAACGAGAGAAGTTCCATTTTCCACCGTATGATTTTATCATTTTTAATCTCTCCTCAGTTAGCAAGGTTACACAAAAAAGATACGGCTTGCTGGTCTGTTACAATAGTAAAGTACTTCCCAGCAAGGAGATCCCTTCATTTTTGGACGCACTTGACTATGGCATAAGCCTTTTTTCTCGACTATGTGAAATCGTATTTCAGATGGGGTTAGCGACCGAAAAAAGAACGCTACAGGTCTCTCAGCTTGTAAGAGAGTGCCCCCATTAGCCTTTTCTGAGGTATCGGTTTCAATAGTAGATGATAATTCATCATCGATAACTTTACAGATGATTCGGCAATCTCTTATGTTTTTCAAAGGAATTGATAACTATAGGAGGCATGGGAAATTGTTCATTTTCGACCAGTGAACGAATTTTGTATGAATACTTAAGTATATATTTCGCGTAGTACAGAAACATACCAAGACACCTCTTTAACGAATCTGAATCGGAAGGAGGAGGCATTTGCAAAAGAGGTTTCAAACGCTCAGAATCTGGTTACATAGTCCCGTTACAAATTTGGTACTCAAGCAAATCGATAGAATGAAGTGAAAACTTTGATTTCTATCGGTTTATTTCGAGATTATATGTCGAGGTATCCTTAAAAAACACTCCAAATTAACATCATTTTCCTCCCGAGTTTTACCGCAAATAATAATATCATCTATATATGAAAACGTTCCAGTAAATTTGCTGCCAGAAATGAAAGAATTCATAAACCGTTGAAAAGCACAAACCCTATAAGTTACACTCATGTGTATTCGTTTGAATTGTTACAGACGATTTTCAAGTCAATTGTACTAAATATACGATATTGGGCTATTTGGTTCATGAGATCTTCAATCCAAGGCAAAGGGTATGCCCCAAGTAAGGTGAAACGATTAATAGTTAGGGAGAAATCAACTACAAATCATTTCTTTTTATTAGGCAACGAAGTCACAACAATCCGAGCACGCCATGGTGAATAACTTGTTTTAATTACATCATCCTCAAGCAGTTGTAAAATGTCCTTTTCAATGAATCGAGCTTCCTCCGCACGGTAATTTCGGGGTTTAGTAGCAATAGGTTTGCAATCAGGGGTCAAGTTTCGAAACAATTTCACAGGAGCACAGCTGATATTGGTTAGGGCGCAGATTTTTAGACAATCCTGCGGTCCACCAATAGAAATAGTGATACCCTGGTGTAGTTTTAAATAATACACCCCGAGTATAATATCTATACAAGAAGCAGGAAACACTGTAAACAACCAGGGAAGCGTATGGTTCAGTACGAAAGTGAGCTTGTTCTAAAGCTCCAGCACATTGAGTAGCCTCTTTGAGAGTTAGCGTATCAGTTTCAAGTAGTCTAGCACGTATTACTGAGGACAGGAGACCACGTAGAAATGCATCATGGGCAGATTATTCCCTGTAAAGAGTAGGAGTAACGTATTTAAATTAACAGTCAGCGGCAAGCTGATTAAAGACCTGAATTGGTCGACAGACTCGTTTTTTTTTTTTTTTTTTTTTTGTAGCAAACGTGTAGAAAGCAGATTTCTAGCATGAATAATGCTTGGAGACTTGTCGTAAACAACTTTCAGTAATTCAACAGCGTGTTCAAATCCTGAACAATCCTTGATAACGTCAGCAACGGTGGGACCGATGTTTAAATAAAGAATTTCGAGTTTATCTGGGTTTAATGAAGCAATAGTTGGTAAATAGTAATTAAAGTTACGATACCACAATCTCCAAAGCTTGCTAGCCTGTGGGTCCGCCAAGGATATGTCTAATTTATTGATCAAAATTCACAGCTACTAAAGCAAGAGAGAAAGAACTCAGTCTTTTAAAGAAAAAAGGAACACGTGCAAAATTATGTGGCAAGAAGCTGAATTATATTGTAAAGAAGTGAACCATAGCGGAAATTCAGTCGACTAAAATAAGATGGAAACCGGGGATGAGGAAAAGTGAAAAAATGGGGGAAGTTACATGTAACAAATGTACAATTCAGTAAAATAAATAAGTCGATTAAAAACAAGATCGTTAAAATACACCCGAAGCGCTTTTCGATCGAGTGCTTTTTAACAATCTTGTTTTTAATCGACGTATCTATTTTACGAATTATTTACGAAAAAAACAATAATTAAGAAGGAAAAAAAGAAGCACTCACCTATACGCAGTATTTAAATGAAAAAAAATATTTAAAAATGAACACACACATACACACAATGGAACAAAACTATATAAGAAAAAAAAAGGTCGATATGCCGCAAGAGAAAACCGTAGTAATGACTGAAAAAAATAAACAGTTGTTAAAACAAGTCACCGTCATCCATTATTTGTTTTAAAATTTGTATGGCGTGTCAGTTAGAAATGTGTGTCAATATGAAATCGTCTGGACGAGTTGTTGAATTTAATCTGTCAATCAAACAGGAATTTTTCAAGGTCGATGTACTTTAATGATGTCAGAACAAAAATACGTATATCGTCAAAAAAGGATGTAAAAAGCATTTTCTGTTAATGTGTTTTAATTATTTTGTTTTGGAAAAACGGGGTAATTTTAAATATTGACTCTAAAAATATTGACCTAAAACATAACTATGTTTTTCTCTGTATTGTCCAGTTATTTTTTAAAGACTTTTTTGTTGTTTATTACGAAAATAACATTTTTCTTCAATGAAAAGAGTTATAACTGTTGATCATAGATTTGTGTAAATCCAGTTAATGTATTAATGAAGTATTTTGTTTTGAAAATCTTTTTATGATGTTGAACAAATATTGTAAATTGTCTTAAATTTATGGTGTTTGTATTGCACATCAGGAATTCAAAGTTTTAATTAAATATGCATTAAAATCAAAAGAAACAAGTACTCGGAAAATAAATAAAAATGAAACAAATTAAGACGAATGGTTGGCTAGGAAATCAGTTAGAATTTTAGAGAGGGGACAAGATAAATTACGTAAACGGGTATTTTGAGAGTTTTCAGATGTGATAAGCCTAAAGGAAGACATATTTTTGACAATTAGTTTTGGTTTAGGTTTTGTTTTATGATGCCCATAACATTTTTCGCAGGAAGAGTGACTTGCTAGGGAGATAATAAGCACTAGAAGTTCCCATAATTAGAAATATACAGATGGGAACCTGCGATATTGTGTGCTTTTTAAAGTATGCCGCATGTAATGGTTTCGTGCAGATGATAAGTCTCGGCACAATAAATTAAAAAAGCAGGCGTTTGGAGGATACGAGAATCCTTATGAAAAAAGGGGCATCAGAGTCCAAATGCTAGCCACATATATTATAATGAAGTGAGATAATGGTTAAATATACAGTAAGTACGTAGGAAGATGTTGCCTTGTATTTTTTAGAGACGCATTAATGTGGGATATCTCTGCTTGATCTTAGACGCTCTGATGAGAGAAAAGAAAAATCACAAAAATCAAGCCATTAGATAGAATTTAGTGCACAAGTAGGTATTTTGGCGCAAAAGAGTTAGTTAGTTAAGGGTGATAATTTCTAAGTCTTCATTAAGTTCCAAGTGTCCAAGCAAGGAAATTAAAGCGAATCAGTGGTTGAAAGGTATATCTTAAACTTTGGAAGCCAACCACAAATATAAAAGAGCTTTGAGAATGTCCCAAAAAGATAAAGTAGTTTAAAAAACAAAAAATAAAAAAAGCAAAGCTCTACTTGATAGAAGAACCATACGGAATAAAGGATCAAAGACACATTTGGACAAAGAGTTGTCGATTTCGTAAAGAGGTTAAATGAAACCTCAGTTTACGGCATAAGGATGTGTGCATGAAGCAACTGACGTGAGTTATAGGAGGCACTACCCTACACCCAAAAGGAATATTCCAGGGAGATCAGATAGAGAGTCTAAAAAAATAAGATGATGAAGTCAGTCTGAAAAGGGCTGACTCAAGAAAAAAAGTTTCGCTTTTTGTTTTATGGTGTCTGATCTTTCTTAGCAAGTGGTCAGATAGTTATAGAGAGAAATGTACTAGAATTTAAAAATGCGTACATTTTTTTAAAATAAAGGTGGTAGGGATGTTTCAAGAACAGCAGTCTGTTCTTGTAAGTGAGTAAATATGAAATAGGATAGTCAAGGAGTCGAACTTTCGAAGCTAGATTTGGATTTGAGAATTGCAATCATAAGTTAATATAAATACATAATGTTATTGAAAATAGTTAGATATCTGTTATTGAAAAAGGAATGTAATGATGAATTTTGTTTCTGTTATAAAAATGAAAATTAAAATAAGGAATTTAAAAACGGACAATGGAAAATATTATTTGTAAAGTAGTTAGTAAAATTAGGTTTGAGGGTCGGCTTTGTAAGAAACATGTTAATAAGAATGCATGCTTAAACATGGGGGCATGTCATGCCATGTGTTTGACAGGCACGTGCTGGTCATTCAGTGACGTCATGAGTTATGAATTTAGTTAGATAAGTCAGAATCAGGATGAATCAGAGGCAAGAAGCGAGAGGAGCTATATGGGAGAAGCTAAAAGAGTCAAGGCACCCTCTGGGAAGCGAAAGGTTTTAGAGGTAACCATGTAAACAGCTTTGAATCCCTGAAATACAAAATCATGTCCGATCGGTCGAAGAAATAAACGTATCATCATGTGTTTTTATAACTGCCGTTTTGTGTTGTGTCATTCTACCAAATCAAAGGTAAAGTGAAATTGTATTAATATGAACTTTGTGTTTATAAAAATGTACAACTGTCAAAACGTAAATGCCAAACGCACTCTCGGTCTATTTATCAACATATTCATAAATCACCTCTCATTGAATTACATGCTCGGCTCAGCCTGTATTAGCCTGTACCCTGTCTCTTTATATATATGACTGTCTCTATCTCATAATATGTCTCCTTATATGTACATAACTGTCTCTCTCTCTCTCTTCATATATACGCGATATATATAAACACAAAATGAACACTAAGACTCTCTACGAAGACGAACATAACAGCAACAATATATTACATCAGTCCTCTTCAAATAAGAACTATGCAACACATATCGAAAAACACGCACAAGCACATATATTACAAGTGCGATTTATTACTCTATTAATATTCACTGATGAGGTCGATTTATCGTGGATTAGATTTACTATTAAGATGAAATGCACGAAATATACAGAAGACATACTTTTGGAGGTAAATAAAAATATTCTACACTAAATCTTCGGACTTGATTCACTTTATATATATATATATATATATATATATATATATATATATATATATATATATCGATGGGCTGATAGATTGATAGATCTACAAATTTTGAGAAATCTATGGACAGGTATGAACATAATCGTATAGATATGTATTCTGCCTGGAGGTAATTTGCTATGTTCGCTCCATAATTAGATCGCCTGGTAAATATTCTCTTTTCCCGGAAATATGCCCCCAGCTCACATTTTCTGACTTGGATATTTGAAAGCGAGCGCCAAAATCTGCAACCTCATCACATCGAAATGCTGCGGTAATTTCAACAAACGACATTAGTGTTTGTGTGTTTTTTTTTATAATAAAATAAATAATAAATAAAAACTATAGATGTCAAGTACAATAATGCGAATCCATACAAAACGAAAAACAAATTAAAAAAAACAAAAAAACAAACAAGAAGAATTGAACTGTACAGTGGAAATTGTATTGGATTATGCGAAAATCATTTTAGAAAAAGAAATTATGATTTACATCTGCACTTTTTGTATGCTTGCAGCAAAACCACGTGACCAGAGAACGGAACGAAGAACCAAAATAAAATAAAAGGAATTTTGCTAAAGAAAATCTAGAATTTTGTAAAACAAAACTTAAATAATATTTATATATAAATATCTATCGATCTATCTCTCTCTATATATATGTATATATGCGTATATGTATGTATATATATATATATATATATATATATATATATATATATATATATATATATCTGTATGTGTATAGACTAGTCTACACTCCCGTCAAAAATGAGGATTAATATGTTTAGCTAGTGTTCGTATTAGCCCTTTATTTACATATATTATTGAAATATTCGTATAAAATAGTCACTTCTGTAATTGAATTCTAATATATTATTTCCGTAATTATTATTATTATTATTATTATTATTATTATTAGTAGTAGTAGTAGTAGTAGTAGTAGTAGTATCTCCATTAATTCCAAATAACGTTCACAAGAAGCTTTTGAAAAATGGTACATAATAATAAAGAAACTTATAACATACACACATCTATATAAATTTGTATATTTTGGCAGCAAGTCATTATTACAGCACGTCTGATTGAACACGAGAGAGTTATTCTTTTTTCGGATTTTTCTGGGTATCTTTTCTATTCGCGGAGCGGTCCTTCTTATATCGGCGGGCATGTTGTGTAAAATAAAATGAGTCCCAAAAGTTATATATATATATATATATATATATATATATATATATATATATATATATATAGTGCCAGCAAGAAGAAAGTCCGCATTTGTAATTATTTCAAAAACTGTAAATTTAATGTAATTGTTTAAACAACCTATTCCTCATTTGATTCGCCTTTTATTCCTCTATAATTTTACCTGTTCATATTTGACTTTTAATTGAAATATTCTAGTGTTCACGTCATTTTTAAAAAATAACTTCAAATTGAGGAGGCAAAAAGAAAGTCCGCATCAACAAATTCTCTTAAAACCAGCTTAAATTGTGTCTCCTAAATCAGTTTAAAATATCTGCCAACAGGCAACAAACATCTCTAATCGTAATTGTTGTTGTTTCAGGTAATGCAACGTAATATTTAGTCCATCTGTCACGACGTTCAATTAGTGATCGTTAGGAGCTCATTAATCTTCACTTTTCTGGTTTATCCAATCATGAAATCGGTCGCAGATTGAAATGTGATGAGAAAACGGTGCGAAAGACTGTGCAAAAGCACAACCACACCGACAGTGTTCGTGATGCCTCTAAATCTGGACCTACTAGAGTTACTTCTAATAGGGAAGACAACGCTATCAAGATTCGCAACCTAAGAAACAGATTTGTAACGGCTCCCCAAATTCAACAACAGTACAATCTTGTTAAAAAGTTCTCTCTTTCTACTGCCAAGAATAGATTAAAGTAATTTAATTAGCGATGATATGTTGCAAGAAGCAAGCCAATGATTTCTGTAAAGAACAGAAAGCACCGTCTAGACTTTGTCAGATGCAATGAAGATCATGACTCTTCATATTTGTTAAATGTGTTTTTAGCGACGAAAGCAAGTTCAATAGGCTAGACAGTGATGGTAGGCTGTACGTCCGTCGGACGAAGACGATTCATTTAATCCTAGGTGCCCAGTTTCAACGCTGCAAGCTGGTGGAGGTTCAGTTTTGTGTGGGGCATTATTGATACTAACGGTCTAGGGCCTATAATTCGCTTACACGGTCGAATTAATTCGGGCAAGTACATTAATGTGTGTACTGAGCATTTTCTACCCTACTCTGGTCGGAATTTGGATGATAATCCCGTCTTCATATAAGATAATGCTCCCATTCACACAGCTAGCAATGTCAGGAGGTTTCTGGAAGAGCATGATATTCCGTGTTTGGATTGGCCTGCACAATCTCCAGACCTCAAGCCTATGGCATTACATGAAACAACAGCTACGCAATGATAAAATTAAAAATTTTGAAGGACTTTGGACAAAAATTAAAGAAAAGTGAGATGCCCTTTCCCCGGAGTATTGCTGCAGTCTAATTCAAGGAAATCCCAAAAGAGGCTGTCAAATTGCAGAAGGACTATGCTACTAAATATTAACTAGTTCATGTGTTCCTGTTGTATTTGTGTTGCATTAATGTCCTAAAGTTACATTTAAATAACAATTTTCCATTGTGCGGACTTTCTTTTTGCCTCCTCAATTTGAAGTTTTTTTTGTTCTTAATTGACGTGGACACTAGAATATTCTAATTAAAATTCAAATATTAACAGGTAAAATTATAGAAGAATCAAAGGCGAATCAAATCAGGTATAGTTGGTTTAAACATTTAATTTAGCTTAGATTTGCAGTTTTTGAAAGAAAGTGCAGACTTTCTTTTCTCCGCCTGTCTATATATATATATATATATATATATATATATATATGTGTGTGTGTGTGTGTGTGTGTGTGTGTGTGTGTGTAAACCGGCATTAACTAAGAGCATTTAACTGTTTTAACTATGCCGTAAGTCGTAATGTTTTTGTTTCTTTTTTGCTGAAAATGAAATTAGAAATTTAGTTTAATTAGTACGGTATCGCTTCCAAATAAATTTGTTAATTGAACTAAAATCTTCACAGATATATCAATATGTTTAGTAATGTTCTAATCTCTATAGAAATAGAAAATGACTAAACTTTCAATCTCTTACGACTCACTAATATTTTTATGCGACGAATAAATTATTCATTAGCAAATGATATTTTTTTCGAATGCTTACATAAACTCGATTTATTTACTACTACCAGGCCAATTGGCGTTGGCCGGTCGGAAATTACGCAGAAATATTATATTTTAATTCATGCAGATTTCTTATTTATTACTATAAGACCAATTTTGTACTGATTATCATCCAATGTGTAGTAATGATTCCAAGTGTTCTAACAAATATGACTTATTTACTAATCGCTACAAACGAAACTAGAACGTTTAGCTTCCAAGCTTTATTTAAATCTACAGCTTCCTTACCATCTGAGCTAGCGGCAAATGGATAGGAAAGGTTAAAAATTAAGCGACTTTGAGCTACGAATGCTTAATTTTGTGCATGTGAAAAGTAACCGCAAGAATAATATTTATTTGGTGTACGTTATCAAGGTAAACTGGTTTGTTTTCAATTTTTGCCAGGTAAAACCAACTTTAAATTGCGTTATAGATCCAAATACTCTATATATAAAATTTCAACTATGTATTCCAAATAATCGGGAAGGAGACGTTTCGCACATACACCGACAAGGTCATATATATATATATATATATATATATATATATATATATATATATATATATATATATATATATATATATATATATATAAGTGAAAGTATCTGTCTGAATGTGTCTGCCTGTGTACATTTCCCTACACAATAACAGACTCGACTTTTGATATACTGGGTATTAACATTTGGGAAAATCTTTGTAATCCGTTTTCGGCCAGAAATTTGGCTGTTAAGGGATCAAAGTTCAATGAGTCGCCAATTTTCGGTCGAAACACTTGACATTTTAGATATAGGTTCCTTGGCATAGATCTAACTTAATAACTTAATTTGAGCCCAAAACAGTAATGGATAAGGGGTCATAATAGGGGTTAAAGTTAAAAAAAAATGACCTCTGCGGTCTCTACCAATTTACTCCAAAAATTTCTGGTCTAAACATTTGAACTTTTACATAATGGGTATTCAGAAATAGGGCAAGCTTTTTAATCGGTTTGGGTCGAAAATTTAAGCTACCAATATATAAATGTATCTATGTATGTTTGCATGTCTGCCTAAAACTTTCGACAGAGTCGATGGATTTTCACGAGATCAGTACCATTTTTAAGCTCGACCGTTCAGACGACAAATATCGAAAAATTAGCTAAAAACATTCATTTATTCACCCTCAACTGACCACTTTCCTACAGGAAGGGGTCGCTTTTATCGCCGATATTTTAAAGTCCTCGACTCTTTTCGATTGTCTAGCCTTAATTTAAACCTACATCACTTCCGGTTTGACGGTGGTCGTAACAGCAAAGACGTCACGTGTATATCCCTTTCTTTTCCTCCTTCACGGTACGAGTTCGAGCCTGTCTTCCTACTACTACTTTTTTTAATATTTTGCTCAACACACACCTCCAAACACCTGGGCAACGCCGGACACCCATGCTAATATATATATATATATATATATATATATATATATATATATATATATATATATATACAGGGTGAACAGAAAGTCCTTTGACCATTTTTAGTTTTAAAATTAAATATTGTTAAAATCACTTTTTCTCCTTTCGAATAAAGTAAGTATTTAGTCTAACTATAGATCTAATTATTTTCAACAAAAATATTGAAATAATTTTGTTTAAACTTTCAGAAAAATGAGCAAACGAGAGGCCATAATTCAGCTTCATTGCGTGGGAAGGACAAACTCAGAGATTATGAAGCTCTTGAAAGTGGCTTAATTCACCGTGTACCATGTTGTGAACAGATTTAAGGAACTTGGTACATCTGAAGACCGTCCTAGGAGTGGAAGATCTCGCACTGCTCGAACAAAGAAGGTGATTAAAGCTGTCCGAGAGAGGGTAAGGAGGAACCTGAAGAGATCTGCAAGACAATAGGCTAAAGACATAAACGTGAGCGTGACCTCGAGGAGAACCATCGTAAAAAACGATCTCCAGTTGTCCCCCTACAAGATGAGAAACAGACAGTACCTCACACCTGCCCAAAAGCACAAGAGACTTGAAAGAGCAAAGCTCCTTCTTGGAGAACTGAAGGTTGGCACGGCAGAGCGAAAGATCGTTTTTTCTGATGAAAAACTCTTCAAAATTGAAGCGACTGTTAACAATCAGAACGATAGAGTTTACGCAAAATCTTCAGCAGACATTGATGACTCCGTGAGATTAGTTTTCTGCCGACAAAAGCCGTCTTCCCTCATGGTGTGGGCTGCAGTCTCCAAATCCTGGAAGTCGCCTCTGATTTTCGTGGAGCAGGGGGTTAAGATCAACACAGATCGCTACATTAACGATATTTTGGTTCCAGCATTTGAAGAGATGAAGAACCACTTCCAAGATCAGCCTTTCACCTTCCAACAAGATGAAGCACCATCTCACATGTCCAGAAAAACTCAGGACAGGTGCCAACGTCATTTTCCGAAATTCTGGAGTAAGGAGATGTGGCCTCCTGTATCGCCTGATCTGAATCCCATGGATTTTTCGGTGTGGTCTTTGTTGGAGGCAAGGGTCTGTTCTGTTGCTCATCCAAGTGTTGATGCTTTGAAGACATCTCTTCTTAGTGAATGGGCTTAAATAACTCAGGAAACGCTGCGTGACTCGGTTGGTAACTTCAGACAGAGTATTGAACGTCTAATTGAAAGGAAGGCTCACATTGAAAATAAATAATTTGAATTTATTCTTGGTTTCCTAACTTATAATTTTCATTCATGTTTAATTTATATTTCTGTAATGTTCTATTAATAAACCACTTTTGAATTGGTCTAAGGACTTTCTGTTCACCCTGTATATATATATATATATATATATATATATATATATATATATATATATATATATATATATATATACGGAATTATGCAGAATTTAGAAATTATGCCTAAATAGAATTAAGTGTAATAACTTTTTTTTTTTTTTAATATATAATATATATAATCTGTTGCCAAGGCCGCTGGAAAAATGGTCGGATCCTTCTATTGATCTAATAGATATCTCACTCCTTATGCAATTCTCTATCTATATAAGAGCCAGATACGTCCAAGGATGGAATACTGTTGCCACATATGGGCAGGAGCTGCTAGAAAAGACTTGTCCTGCCTTGATAGGGTTCAAAATAGACTTCGTAGCCTGGTGGGAGATGTCCTTTTCTCTTCGCTGCAACCTCCATCTCACAGAAAAGATGTTGCAAGTTTGTCTCTGCTTTATCGTTATTTTCATGGAAAGTGTTCGACTGAGCTTCAATCTATTGTCCCCCCTCGCCAAACTTTCACAAGAAACACTAGACTAGCTGAAAACATTATCAATAATGTTCCGCACTCTTTATCTGTGCATAAACCTAAACATAGATTCCATGATCAAAGCTTCTTTCTTAGAACTGCAGGCCTGTGGAATTGTCTTCCGTTTTCCTGCGTTCCAGCTGTCCATAATATGGTTGTCTTCAAGTCCAACGTGAACAAGTTTCTGATGAGCCGTTCCACTTAAGTTAACAAATTACCGAACTTCCATTACTATCGATTACTATATTGTCCTTTTGACTACTCTACGCTCTTTAACCCTTATCCTTGAGTGGCCTATCGGCCTTGATAAGTGGTGACGCCTATGTAAAAAAATCAAATGAAACGTATTGCTTTATAAGAAATCATTACAATGAATAATTAACTCTAGGTTTTCAAAGGAACATGCGCATTATTTAACCTTGATGTCGTCGCTCGCATATTCATGACTGATTATATTTAGAAGTTTGTTTTAATAATTTTGAAATAGAAAAAGTAGGCGTTTAATATCAATGTCAGTGCGAGAAAAACTCATCGTTGTAAGTATATAGATTATTAAACAATGATGTTTGACACGATTAGAAAGAAACCTACATTTACTTGGTTTAATTTGTAAAATTACGTACCCTTCTTTTACATATTTGTAGAGGCATTTATCAGATAGGTGTTTGATACCAGAATGTTTCCCATAGTGTGGAAGAAGACTGCTCTACCATCTGTGATATACGAAGGAATGCAAGAATTTTAGTCCCTTTTTTCTTCCAGCCTGCTTACCAACATATGTGCGCTCGTTCACAAGATTTCCCGGTAGATGTTTACTTGATGCCCACCACCTCAAGATGTTATACAAGGTCAGAAGTGGGGTGTTCAAGCCAGCGTCCCTAAAGGAGTAGCATCTCCGTCGACATTCCCTGTTAGGGGCGTCCCAGGCAGCAAGCAATTCACTTGTTCCACTGGGAAGCCGGTTGGCAAGGTCTGGGAGGGTGGACATCCTAGGTAATACCCAAACGGCAGGCAGTAATACCCAGTCCGACGGGTACTGAGCCAGTTCCTGACCCCGCACATTTCAAGCTGATTGTCAAGAACGGATTCTTGACGTGTTATTTTCTACCCATGTCTCCAAGCAATCGTAGCAACCAGGACACCAATCATGCAACATTAAAAATAATATAGTTTATAGATATTCCGGTATGTAAGAACTGTTCCTCAATTTAATATGAACTCGCAAATCTCATTTTAAATCTTATTGAACAAACCATCATGGACATAATCTGAAAGTGAGTAGGGTTTTCGAAAAATGTCTTTTTTACATGATTTTTTAAATGTTTGTATTTAAAATCTAATGCAAATATTTAATTATATATTTTAAGAGTTTATTTTATTTTATACTATTTGTATTTCAATAAATAATGGATTAGTATAAATTAAGTGTAAGTGGCGTGTAGTCGAGAATCACCTGCACGAATTAATACTTGATAAATTAAAACAAAAATATAAGTTAAAATGATTAAGAAACAGTCTTGTTATTAAAATCACAAAGACAAATGTAAGCAATATAAATGCAAATTAACCTAATGCTATACATAAGTTTTCAGCCTTTTTTTCCTATGAGCACTTTAATTGATAGTACACATATTAAACTCTAATTCCCTTCATATAATCTCCTACGGCTGTAATACACTTCTTGCGCCGTTCTAACAACTTATGGAAGGCTTGTGGAAGTCCTCCTGTGTTAGCGCGTCAATGGCCCCTGTCACAGCATTTTTCATCTCCTCAATTATCTCATAACGGCAACCTCTGTTTTCCTTGAGCTTAGGGAATAACCAAAAAATAACAGACAGCAATGTCTGAATTATAGGGAGAGTGATTAACTGCCTTTATTCCTATCTTAGTCAAATAGTCTTTAACAAGGATGAAGTTGCGGACTAGTGCAGTGTCCTAATGGAAATGCCACTGACCTTATTTGAAGAGTGCTGGCCTCTTCCAACGGAATCGCTTTCTGAACTCCTTTAAAACCTTAACATAGTGTTCCTTTTGATGTTTTGTCCAGTGTGAACCCAATGCATGTAAATCATACCTGTGCTGTCAAGACAGGCGATATCACTGGTTTCTAGATATATTTACTCTGTCTGGCCGTCTTGGGTCTGAGAGAGCCAAAATGCTTCCACTGTAAACTCTGTTTCTGGTCTCCAGTAGATCCAAATTTCATCGCAGATCACCAGAGCATCAAAAACTGCGGAGTTCGATCAGCTCGACCATACTACTTACTCTCATGACAACGTAAGTCTTTCTCATTATTTCTTAACACCTTTGGGACTAACTTCACGCAATCTATTGCACTTTCAGTTGTTCATGAATAAGTGTGTGTACAGTTGCCATACTGAAAGAAAACCGTGCAGTCACTGTCTCTATACACACACGACGGTTCCTATCCATGAAACTCTGACATCCTTACTCCTCCGACACCTCTCATTATACCTCACATACTTTCTGCCTTCTCTGAATCGCTTATGCCACTCAGGAACTGATGCTCAATTCATGCAAGATGATCCAGTGGAGGCCTGAAGCATTCCATATGTTTCTGTTGCATTTTTCCATAATCTTATGGCATGTATTTCTTCCAAAGTATCTGTATATTAAGATTGCGTTTTTGACATGACGAGAAGCTTAAGTAGGGTTTATTCAAATATTTGCTAATTCATAAACCTTGGTCTGTCATCTCATGAGATGTATGGCAATATTTCACTTATTTTTGACAAATTTAAATGCCTATATAAAAATGTCTGGAAACTTATTGAAGGCATGGCGTAAATGCAATAAACTTCCCAAATCGCGAAATTTCTTTTCAATGAACTGCGATTCGTTTCCGAATTCGACCCTAACCTAACCTTAAATTAATAAAGAGCAGATAACCATGGATCCCTGTTTTCACATAGCATACTGTTTTGAAACTTTCTCAATTTATATTTTCACGCCGAGCTTCGTTTATTATGATTTTTTGAATAGATGCCTAGAAATAATAAAACACTTAGTATGCATTATAAATAAATGGGAGAGTATTTTACTAATTCATATTTTAGTCAATTACATTATCGTAAATAAAATAGGACAAGACAATAATTTGGTATAAGTAAGCAACAATGTACAGTGTGGTTGAATTCTTATTGATAATAGGCTATATGTTGCATCTAAATCTGTTTTAATGTTGGCATTCTATAGATTTATATGAATTTAGGTTTGAGTTGTCGATGCCGTTTTCAATGTTTATTTACTTTTTTTACAGAGGCATCACTACTTATCAAGACCTATAGGCCACTCGAGGATAAGCATTAGAGAGTGTACAGTAGAAATTGGCCAATATAGTAATCGTTAGTAATGGACATTGGGTAAATTTATTAACAAGTGGAACGGCTCATCAAGAACTTGTTTACGTTAGACTTGAAGACAACCATATTGATGTCAGCTAGAAAGTATTTCTGTGCATGATTATATGCGTGGCTTCATTCATATCAACAAGTAAATGACTTATACCTATGTAGCGGAAAGCAAATGGGCACTTTGTTAAAGAGAATGTATTTAACTTGATAGTATTTTGTGAATGTAGATAGTATATTTAAGTTTTCGTTTGTAACAAATAATATATATATATATATATATATATATATATATATATATATATATATATATGTAATTTTCAGTTACTGACAAAATCATTACAAATATCATAAACGATGTTTCTGTTTGCAATTTACTTATTTATTTTTTAAAAAGACATAGACTAAAAATGTCGGATGTAACTTTCGAGGCGGTTAAATATCGATTTATCAACTTACATTCTATTTAAGTATGGAATATAAAATCTATCGGATTTATCCAGCTTATGATCGAACATTACTTCATTATTTTTTTTTCAACTTTATAATATTTGATTTGTTTGGTTGAGCGCTACGGCTTATTACGTACTGATTTGAATGAATGATGAGATGTTTATTAACAACCTGTACAGTCTTTAATTCACAGACAGCATTTTCGAAGAATGAATACCATCTACTTTGGACTTCCTACTATATATATATATATATATATGTATATATATATATATATATATATATGTATATATATATGCTTTAAGATATAATTCAAAATAAATTAAAAGCAATATTTTCTTTTAAAATACAAACCCAATTATATTATTGGAGCTCTTTTTGTTGACATTAAAATGTTAAAGAGCATCTCTCCCCCTCTCTGGCTTTCTTACTCTTTCTATTTTCTCTCTGTGTGTCTCTATTAGAGAATAGAGAAAGAGAGAGGGAGAGGGAGAGAGAGAGAGAGAGAGAGAGAGAGAGAGGTGAATAACGTGGACAGTGGACACGTTTGCAAAAGAAGGGTCAGCTGACCAGATGACGTGGTATCATGTGATGAGGTTAGCTGATTCTTTCTTGGCAGTTGGTTTCGGGAGTTGAATAAGACAGACGGCTTTTCAGCTGTCCCCCCCCCCTGGGCTGGGGAGGACGCTGACGTGTATCATCAAACAAGCAAGGTTCACCTCCATTCTGTGTCGACCTTTGGAAGGTGAATAAAAAACATAAAAACCTTAATTGTCATCTTGGAGTGAATTCTTCATCCAACAGGCCAGCTCCCCTCCAAGAGACAATGAAAACCAGAGGAACAACCGACGACACATGAATAAAGGTATGTTAAGAAATACATGTACACAAACACACATCTCACGAAGACATCAAAAATAAAACCATTAGAAACTAGACGATCACGTACACGAATCTCCTTGACAAAATCTCCTTTATGACAAACCCGAATATATAACATATTCGTTTTGGTGCTCGTGACTAAGTCGCATCACCGATGCGATAATCGAACCTGTGTTTAAGAAAATACAACGTGGAAGCATGGAGATTTAGTGTCAAGAAAAAAGAAATAGACTAAAAAAAAAAAGAAAAAAAAAAGGACAAGAAAAAACAATAAAATGTATGGAAAAAAAAAGAAAAAGAAAGAACAGTAAAAAAAAAAATAGAAATCAACACACACACAACGTAGGGTCCATTAAAACACTAGGCGAATTAGAAAAATAATTAAGAAAAAAAAAAGAAAAAAAAGAAAAGCAATACACACGTACAACCTTTTCACGAAGAAAGAAAAGGAAGACATACAGACACACAGATGTAAAACTTTATATATAGAAAATAGTTAAAAAAAAATATTTATCGTATTGGGAATTAGCTCGATATGAACGAAGAAAAATATCACTTAATGTCAAAATTAGAAGGGAAAACGAAAAATGACCTTATTTTGTAAATTTTTAACAACGGCCAGTGAGAAAACCAAAAAGAAACGAGCCTTACCACAAAGATAAACATGTCAATCAAAAATATGTGTTATGAATATTTCGTGTCATTTTTAAATTGTGAACTAAATGTAACTTTTAATGAAAAACAATATGTACTTTTGATGAAAAACAATGGATAGGTTCTGAAATGTGATTTTTTTTTTCCTTTTTTCACTAATTGAACGATTTTATTTCTTAGGAATTTTTTTTTTTCTTACATGGACAATTTTAGTTCCATCGAGTTGTCTGAGACTTTATAAGTGAGTCGTTTTATTTTATTTTAGAAACGACTGTATTTTAATTGTAAATGTCTAGGTATTTTTTTGTAAACGACTGTGGTTTTTCTTTAATTTTGAATTATGTGGAATGGTAAAAGATGATGCACTATGCAGCCGACCTACTTGCTGACGTGGACAAAATTTTGTTGCTTGGATTTTTGTTATTGCTAAGATGGGACTTTGTGATTGCTTATAGGATATTTTTGTATTTTTTTTAATTTATTATCTTTATGTAATTGATGTGTTCTAAAATGGTATTGTGCAGGATTTTCTTACTCTGTGACATGTATTTTTTTTTCGCAGAATGGGGAGGTGGAATCTTGCTTGTGGGGTCTATGGAAAGAAGGATTAATAAAAGAAAAAATGTGTTTTTAATTAATTAAATAGTAATAATAAAATAGGGAGAAAGAAATAAGATTTAAACAGTGTAATAAATGATTTAAAAAAAAAAAAAAAGTTTCGGAAGAGTCAAAGGTTCAGTCGGTATTAATTTCAATTTTCGAAAAGTAGAATAAATGTTCTATTCGACATGAGTGACGTTTTGACCACATAAGTAAGGTAAAAAAAAAAAAAAAAAAAAAAAAGGATAAATATAGGGTTAAATAAACTATATGAAGAAATGAAAGAAAAAAGTGGGGCGTGAATGGAATTTAATTTCTGTGGCAAGCATGTTAGAATTTTGGAGAGGTGTTGAATTACATGGGTAGTTATTAATTTCATTATTCTCGGGAAATGATTCGAATTTTATTTTTTTTTATCGTGATTTCTGTTGATTTCGAGTAGAATCAACATGGAGCAAGTTTGAGTACTTCATGTGTGGAAATCCGATGTTTTCCGTGAAGCTATGTGTCTTCAAGGCAGGTTGCGCTTACCGACTTTGAAAAAAAAAAAAGAAAGTTTTTTCTGACATAGCAGTGAACGGAATGTATTCTGTCCAGCGTGAGCGGATCTAGTTGTAATCAACTTCAGGGAGCAAATGAAATGCCCTCTGACATGGTGTAAGGGGCAGAGGGGGTGCAATGGCTGACGTGGCCATTATGTTACGAATCGCTCAAGAGAAGATGAATGAAATATGTATGCAAGTACTTAGGAAAATAAAATGTTACCATATTGTGAATTAAAGGTACCAAAATTAAAAAAAAAAAACCATGCTGGGTGAATTTAATTGGTATTATTAAATTAAATTATTTTGGAATAGATTTGGTTGGTTTAGTTATATTTTAGGGACGTTTAGCGCGTAGTTGCATTTTTTTTCATGAGAATTACAAGGCGATTAGGCTGTAGAAAGCAGTTTTTTCTGTTGTTTTATTTTTTTTTATAAGCCACGGTATTGTCACAAATTAGAAAATTTGGCAGGGGAAATACTATTTTAGAGTAATGAGAACCCTGTTAAAACAATACTAGTGGTTCCAGTGAGTTGGAAGATGCCACGTAGGCCCAAGCAACGGCAATAAGTCTTGTCCAACAAAAGTCTGGCGTGCGAGGTCGCGATAATTCCTCAGGGTACGGAGCGACTGGACAGTCGGTACCAAGCCTAATCACGGGGAGATAGAAGAAAGGGAAAGATGCAGATTACGTAAGGGACAAGATAGAGCCTTATTATTTTTTTATTTTTTTAGAGGAATGTGTGAGGGATATCTGGGTTGGAATCTTGGGACTTGCTGGGAATGCGGAAAAATCACAAAGGGAAAACTACTTAGTTAGAAATCGATGGCGCATTAGTTAGGGAGTGATGATTCCGTATCTTGTCGGGTTCCAGGAACTCAAACAGGCTCCGAGTGAATCAGTGTGAAGGCGTATCTTGACTTAGACCAACCAAGGGAGTTAGTAGAAGAGCTTTGTGAAGTCCCGAAGTAGTAGATTGAATAGAACAAAGCTCCAGTAATAGGACCACTCAGAGAAAGACGTCAGGGCATTACAGTAAAGGAAAAAAAAAACTGGGACTTAGGCCTATGCTGAGAGTCGAGAACGCGAGTGGGATGGTTGGGTCGGTAGAGCATCAGACTTTTAATCTGAGGGTCTGGGGTTCGAGTCCCCATGCGATAAAGCTACCACCAACATGGAGCATCCGACGTTCTGGTCGTAATTGCGATATGCTGGCCCCATTTCGAAAAAGTGATCGAAAATGGAGTCTCCATTTGTTTGGCCAAGTGGTCCAAATAAAGAGCAGAGTCAGTGGAAAATATCCAACAATGCGACCGCCTAGACAAGATGTATATCTGCAAAGCTGTATCTTTGTCTAACTTGGAAGCAAGTTAATGTCTAGGAGGGACTTTTGAGAAGCAGCAGAAGGGTTGATAGTGTTGTAGAAGAGTACTGGTGCCTGATCTTTCTTGGAAAAGGGGTGAGTCCGGAAAGTGAAAAAATAAAGATGTACTTCGGACATAATTATTTTTTTTTAGTTAGTTAGTTATTAAAAATGTATGGCTTGCCATACATTTTGATAAAAAAGGGGTGGAGGAATGTTAAAGAGCATCTCTCCCCCCTCTCTGGCTTTCTTACTCTTTCTATTTTCTCTCTGTGTGTCTCTATTAGAGAATAGAGAAAGAGAGAGGGAGAGGGAGAGAGAGAGAGAGAGAGAGAGAGAGAGGTGAATAACGTGGACAGTGGACACGTTTGCAAAAGAAGGGTCAGCTGACCAGATGACGTGGTATCATGTGATGAGGTTAGCTGATTCTTTCTTGGCAGTTGGTTTCGGGAGTTGAATAAGACAGACGGCTTTTCAGCTGTCCCCCCCCCTGGGCTGGGGAGGACGCTGACGTGTATCATCAAACAAGCAAGGTTCACCTCCATTCTGTGTCGACCTTTGGAAGGTGAATAAAAAACATAAAAACCTTAATTGTCATCTTGGAGTGAATTCTTCATCCAACAGGCCAGCTCCCCTCCAAGAGACAATGAAAACCAGAGGAACAACCGACGACACATGAATAAAGGTATGTTAAGAAATACATGTACACAAACACACATCTCACGAAGACATCAAAAATAAAACCATTAGAAACTAGACGATCACGTACACGAATCTCCTTGACAAAATCTCCTTTATGACAAACCCGAATATATAACAAAAACACCTATATTAATATTCTGCCTAATTTATAATACATATCGGAGCCGATATAAAACAAACTATAATTAATAATAATTTTCCAAATCATATCATCGATCAAAAAACTAAACGTTCTATAACAGCCAAAACAAACATCAATACAAATAAGAACACTGGAAATTATTTTTTGTTGTAAATACATCCTTATAAGTTGAAAAATTAATTAAAAAATATCGTACCACTATTTGAAAAATACAAAGTGTGATTTATCATTAAAAAAATCCAAAAACGAGTATGTAAATAACCCGACGTCTAATAAACATGTACGGAAAGGTAATACTGTTTATCTCCCAATGCCAAATAAGCAAATGTGTCTTTGCAAACAATACCTATATTAGCATGAGTAGAACAAGTACTAGGTTTCTGTAACAGTTCTGGTTTTTAACATCTAGTGATATATAACACAATGGATAAAGATGTAAGAAACATAATTAAAAAAAGCACTGCCATCCTAGCTGTTTACATTCCAACCTGCACCTCCCCATCCAAGAAGCTTCACTCGTTCAACAAACCAAACATCAATAAAATCCGATACGAAGAAGAAAGGCACGCTTTTAAAACGGTTTTAATAGACTTTGTCAATAATTTCACTAATTTCCATTTTCAAACACAATACGTTTTTGAAGATATTTGCAGATATGGTGAGTTCCTTTTAGAATTGGAATAGATACATTGAGGTGATTGGCAAGGCTGCAGCAACGACGGTGGGCTCTCACTACCTTGCTAGAGAGTTAGTTTCGCCTGAGAGTATTCTGTACCTCTACAAGACCATCATTTGCCCATGTATAAAGTATTGTTCTCACATTTAGGTCGGTGCATCTGCTACTAGTCACTCATTCCTAGAAAGGGTTAAAAAATAATAGGTCCCGCACTGACAGTTAGGCTTTAACCTCTGTCCCATGGACTAAATGTTGCGTCCCACTACTTGTTTTTCAAGTACTTTACTGGTATGTGCCCCGAACTACAATCTCTTGTACCTTATAAACGTAAATAACCCAGACTAACCTGACAATTAGCAAAATCCTATCCCTACACATTAGAAAGTCTTCTACTTTCATAGATTTTTCTCTCAGACTGCTATACTTTGGAATTTTTTCCGGAATCCTGCTTCCCTGTGTGTACTGACATGCAGAAGTTCAAGGGTAATGTAAACACAAATCTTGCTGCTCAACTCCCTACATAGTACCCCTGAGAATTATGTCCCAGATAGTAAACCCCTACATCAAAGTGGCACTGTGCCTTGTTTAGGGTTAAAATGCAATACAAAAACGATGGCATTAAACTCACACACAGAAAGTTATAACATGTTTATTGCAATAAACGTACAATATAACAAATAAAAGACCGGCGCTCAAATATACCGTAAATACCGGAGTCTAAAGATCGGCTTCGTCTCTCGCATTGTTTACTGTTTGGTAGCGTCTTTTATAGACTGAGTAATTCATTCTCATGAGCTGTCAGAATCATCCACTATATCACATTCATATACATAAGAATTTATTTTATTACCTAGTAACCACCACTTCCAATGCATTTTAACCAGGAATTTAATGGTTGATTTCTGCTTCTGACGTAGCTTCATGACAGGAGTTGCATTGCAGAGTATTACGCTGCCAATATTTGTAACAGAGATATAAATCTTACAGGTCACGAATGCTTAAGTTAAGTCATAATAAAAATGCAATTTGCGATCCCCTCTCATCCATTTTTGGCGGAATAAAAAGATAGGAGGATTTCTTTTGAAATGCTAAATTTGGGTGTTGTTAGACTCTCCTATATCATCTCAACTTTATTCTAACTGCCAGGTCTACACTGCAACTACATATAAATTGTTAGATAACCTTATTTCTCCTATTGTTAGTTTGTAGGCCGTGTATGTATGTGTGTGATGTGTAGTGTACGAACGTGATTGTGTGTATTTCACTTTCTCTCATTCGGATATGGTCGTTCTATTGGTGTTTTTTTCCTCTCTCTCTCATTCTCTCTTTATATATATATATATATATATATATATATATATATATATATATATATATATATATATATATATAAAGAGAGAGAGACAGGCAGAGAGAGAGACAGACAGACAGACAGAGAGGTATTTAAAGAGAGGGATAGAAATGGGTAGAAAAGCATCATTTTTTTTTTTACATCAGCCCAAGATGATTCTCTCCTGTCATGGTTTGACGTTAGATAAGAAACCTTACGCAGTAAAAATTGTCAAGTAGCCTCATCGACAAGGTTTGGGAACTGGAGACCATTTATTTTCCCTATTACCTTCTTTCCTAAACCTATCGCCCCCAGGGACTCTACCAGGGATCGATTTTACATCCTCATGGCCACAATTATCCTCAGATTACACCGGAAGCTTTTTTATTTTACTTTTTATTTTACCGGGAAGATGATATATTTTACTCAATTAAAAAAGGGATCTACGTATACACTTTTATTTTTTATTTGGTTTGTAATGAAAAAAATAAGAGAAATTGAATCTGCATAGAAAATGGATCATGTTCGATCGATCGAGGTCCGTTAGATTTGTGCGTTGGAAAAAGGATTCTGATCCTGAAATAGAAAAATCGGGGGAAAATTGGCGGTAAGAAAATGGCGGGATTTCCGAGATGGTGGAATGAGGTACATGATCGGGGGTGGAAGGTACGGGTTTTATGGAAGGATGGATGTACAAGGAATGTCCTTGTTGCATTGGCGTTATTAGCGAAGAATAAATTAAATCCAAAATTAGAGCCTGGAAATCCGGAAAAGGAATGAAAAAGAAAAAGTGGAATATTTATTAAAAAAAAAAGCAGATTCATGATATGACGATGAAAGACATAAAAGAAAAGAACAGATTATTCTTTTATGAGTATAGGTGATTCACAAAGTCTACTGACAAGAAAAAGGAAGAATGACAGAAATAAAGAAGGAAGGAACATGCCGAGGAAAAGGTGGAATATAGATGAGCATAATGAAAAAGAGGAAAAAAAGGAAGAGAACCGAATATAAAAATAAAGAAGTAACTGAAACCAAAGGAGGAAAACCTAGGGAGAAACAGAAATGACAAGATTAAAGCAACAAACAAGTTATTAGTAGGAAAAACAAAAACAAAAAAAAACGTATAACAAACACTTGACTAAAAAATATATATTGAGGAATTACACAAACAGGCAGGAAGGAAAGGAAAAAAAAAACAGAAACAATAGGTTATTTTAGAGAACAGACTCCAGGTTTCCTTCTATACCTTTCTGTCCTCTCCCTATCTTTGGGATTTTTCTCTCCTCCTGGCTACATCCCTTCTTTGCCGTTATCTGCTCTGTCTCTTTTAATGTATTACGTCATTTACCTCCTCCCATTATTTTTATCAATCGCGATTTCTGTACATCATTTTTCATGAGGCATTCTTGTGACGTTATCCAACATGCAAGGATATAGACACGCAAACAAGCAAGATCAACATAGTTTCTATTTGTATAGATATTACGCAATAAGACAAACAACAAAAAGCCAAATAGTTATAAAAATAAAGATAATAGAAGGGAACACAAATACGAATTAAGTAACAACATAAGATTTAAAAAAGAGGCGAGGTTGCGAAATGTTGTGAAAGATTGCTATAAATAGTGAAAAGGTTTGGTTTAGGTTTCGCTTTTAGATAATGACACCCAAGTCATACTGGTGCATGCTCATGATTTTAGCGGAATTCGACAGCCACAAGCTTGAGGTTTCATTAAAAACCAACGATAACTATTTACGTTTTTGCAAATTTCAACAATAAGCAGTGCGATTTTCCTAACTACTATGTCATAATTAGTTAAATATTCTGGGATATTACATACAAGTATTTTATTATTCAACGAAAATAAAGATGTCTGTCATGTTTATTTTATCACGTGTGACGTGAAGTAAATACAAAGAAAATAATCTGTATTCGTTAATGTTAATAAAGAAGGAGTTATTAAAACCATAACAGGTAATAAATAACAAAATAAACGTAATGTATAACTCATCGTTTGTTTGTTTTTCCATTCGGAATTGAGTTTTAAAGATGTGGGTTTTGTTTTATTTTCATTTTTTAATGCAAAAACAAACATATAAGTCTTGTGACATTTCAAATTGCTGAACGCCCACACAAAAGAGTAGTTTTTTTGCCGTTTACAAAAATGAATTACCTCCCTTGCTAATATAAGTGCTCTTTAAAGCTATAATTGTTAATTCCCTGGAAAACCATTTCTTTAATAATCATTTTTTTCTGTTATTAGTGTTTTTCACATTATAGGTAAATATATTATGGATTTTTAGTTGCTAGGATGGTTCCATTTTCTGCGTCTTTTTGCACCAGTGAGGATATTCCTTTGGTCATTCCTTCTGGCACGTCTACTTCATGCATACATCTTTTTAAGTTCTTACTCTTTCCTGTAGTGTTGTGAAATTAATTATTATTATTATTATTATTATTATTATTATTATTATTATTATTATTATTATTGTCCATAAGGTGTCAGCCTAGACTCATACTACGCAAATAAGCCAAGAAGGCCCACAAAGGATGGAAGAACTGTGGAGTTTACTGTCACTAGATTTTTGCAAAGTGCTGTGCACTTAGGGAGGTTTATTAACACCCAAATTCAAGTAAAGACCAGTGCTCTTTGGAAGCGAGAAGTCAATGGTGATCCTGGGTTGCGCTAATGCAAAGTCATTTCCAAAATTAGTGAAAGAGGTGGGCAAAACCAGACATCAGTATGGACTTGTTGTCACAGTGATTCGATGAGAATGCATCGATCATTATCGGTGAATAATCTCTGATGATGGTCTGTGTGGGAACTCGTAGTAAGTACAGATACTACTACTACTACTACTACTACTACTACTACTACTACTAATAATAATAATAATAATAATAATAATAATAATAAAAACTACCGTAATACTCTCGGTATGATGAAAACAAGTAAATCATAAAACATGAATAAATGCGGAATCAAAACTAATTGAGCAGGCAAAACTAATCAATCAATGCTTAGTTGAAACAGAATTAAAACAGAAGAATATATATAAATTCCAAGAAACTGACGCTGCTAGAAATTCATTAATTTACTCTTCTTCATCACTAAATCACTGATGTAAACAGTTCCGATCGGTACTACTCAAATAGTTGTAAATAGTCAAAAAGAAGATATAAATTCCTGCACTGAAAATACGCAGACATTACTGAAATTTCTCATTTCTTGAGAAATATATCATTAGTCATCAGAGATAAATCAATACAATCAATACTACACGGAAGATTCATAAGGATAACCAAAGATGAAAATAACTAAAACACCTGGACATTAATGCGAAAAGGGCATATAAGCCGAGAAACTGAATCTCTAATTACTGCAGCACAAAACAACTCGATAACAACCAACTACATCAAAGCAAAGCTCGGCAAAACACAAGAAAACAGCAAATGCAGACGCTGTGGGCAAAGAGACGAGACGATAAGCCATATAATATGTGAATACAGCAAACTAGCCCGAAAGAAATACAAGAACAGACACGACCAAGAGCGAAGGGTCGTACACTGAGAATTATGCTAACAACTGCATCTCAAATTCGCAGACAAGTGGGACTAACATAAGCCGCCACTGTATTTCAAAACGAGGATCACAAAGTCCTATGGAATATGGACATACAAACTGTTGCGACGATGCAAATGTATTTGCAAATGTTATCGAAAGAGGTGTAGAGTACTGGAAACCTGGAGAGACTAGTTGTCACTTAGCTTCCATTGAACATTGAAGATCTGTGTAAAAGCTCATTGTAGGTCAATAATAATAATATAGCCAGATTCGATGATTTAATGTCCGTAACCACTATTTTTTTTATCAAAACACTAATGTACATACACGGGATTTGCACCAATGAAAAGAAATTCATAGACTGAAAGAAATAAATAGCCAGCAAATGTCTATGAAAGACTTGAAGCTATTTGCAAAAAAAACAAAATTACGAACTAGAAAAGCTGATAAGAATAAGTAAAATCTTAGGCCAGAGCATGGAATTCGTAAGAGATACGTTTGCACTACGGGAGATTAAAAGGAAAACAACTCGTCAAAATATATGAAACTTTATCGAGTCGAGAAAATGGAAGCACTTGCTAAACGTGATACCTTAAATAGCTGGGAGTGCTGGAAGCAGACGCCATTAAAACGACAGATATCATTGAAGAAAGATTGGAAAATAATAGATGAGCAAAACAACTCTGAGAATGCAAATTATATTATGGGAATAAGTAACTGGTTGGTCGCGCTGCTAAAGTATTCTCGAATCTTTATAAGAAGAAAAACTTAGGAACCTGAAACAGAAAAACAAGTAACTAATGCTCATTCACTACACATTGAGAATGATACTGCGTTAAAGTCACGTGGGGAAATAAAAAATTGTAAGGAGAAAAAGACTGTGCGGATGATACAAAAAGATCAAGATAAACAGACAACAGAAAGTTTCATCATGACAGAAGTAATGGTAAAAGAATAAAACATGAAGCGTTGGAACTAAAAACAAAGAGGCGAGACAAGAAAATATAAACTCTTTAGAGACCGTAATAATTAACAATAATAATTGAACGCATACGTTTTTTTTATTTGTAAAATAAATGAGTGTTTGTTGTTGCTATGGTTAGAAGTGATAATGATGGTTTTAGCATATGCTAGAAAAGAGAAAAAAGAACAGCCACCCACCTTTCATGATTCTGAATAATAAAAACCGTAAATTCTATTTTTTAAATCTTTATTTCGACTTTTTTCTATCTTTAATAATAAGGACAAAAAGCACAAGGTAACAACTTCAAATTTGACAAAACATTGTTTATTGATGTCATTAGATTAACGATTTTATATTGTGATGCTCATATCATTCTTCTGTAAATAAAACTACAGCTTCATTACGTACTGCACAGACGGTGTATATATATATATATATATATATATATATATATATATATATATATATATAAACGACTATATGTGTGTATGTTTGTATGTCAGTCGGTCGGTCTGTTTCCATATATTTTCAAACTCTATCGCCCCTGAAACTAAAAGTCGCAGAGCAGGACGAGGGACCTAAATTCTTGGATTTTTGACAGGCCGATTTTTTTTGTGAGTCTTTAGCCGCTAAAAATTGTTTTTAAGGGGTCAAATATAGGTCAAACTTGAACAGAAATCGTTAAACATTATGTACAGTCATCTTAATTTATTTTTAACGGGTTCATACGCGTGTCAGAATGGTACAGTGGTAACGTCACAAACTTTAAATGCTACAGTTTTGGTTTCGATTCTAGCTGATGGCACCTAAGTATATTTTTAATTTTGTAATCACGACTTTATAATAATATACACGATATCTGCACAAATTAAAAGTTCATATATAAGCGTATTTTACGCCCGTGTAAAAGCCGGATGACAACCACTAATATATATATATATATATATATATATATATATATATATATATATATATAATTGTTAACAGAATTGCTTAGGATACTTGCGGTATTTGTTTCTGGAATAAACATGGTACACGATTGGATATTAAAAAGATCATGGTTTACCAAGCTGTTGTTATTTCTATCCTTATGTATGGCTCTGAGTCTTGAACTCCATACAGGCATTATATATACCAATTAGATCTATTTAATAAAAGCTGTCTGGGCTCAATCTGTGACATTAGCCTTCGGGACACCGCAACAAATCCTGATCTTTTCACAACGTGCAATATTTCTGGAATTGAGTCACTTCTTATTCAGCCTAGACTGCGGGGGACTAGCTTTGTCCTGAGAATGTCTGATGGCAGAATACCAACCATTCTAATGTATAATCAACTTGATGGAGGAAAACTGAATGTGGGGCGACAATTACTGAGGTACTAATACAAGTTAAACAACAAGTTGCCTTCAATTTATCGCAAAGAGGAATCTTGAGCACGAAGTCTTGGATTGCAAAGAATTGATATTATATTGTTTTGAGGGTCTTTGCTGATTTACTTTTGACAATTTGAATCATCTGCGAGAAAAAAAAGCAATAGAGGTAAATAGTAAGCATCACTGCATTCACATACTTGTACTATAGATGGGCTCGTTTGTAAATCTTCTGCAAGACTTAAATGCAAACTGAGGCTAAAACATCAATAAATTTAAATAATAAGTTGTTGGAACCTCATACGTCGTAAATTATTATTAGCTTTTATTAAGAGTACCTATTTACTATGCCTCCCCACGGGACAGAGTTAGACACCAGAAAAACGAATTTAATTTGCTCGAATGATGATGCACGCGCGTGCGTGGGTGGTATTTCACAGTATAGAAATCGGTTTGCAAGTTAGCGAAAATCAAATCAGATCGCTTAAGGAAATATCGGAGCAAAGGTTTTGTAATATTAAAATTTAAACAATAACAGCAATAAAGGAGCACCACTCTAGTGGGAGAGAAATTGAACGTGAGAGAAATAGAAATTATACTCCCTTTCTCTACGAAAAGTTGAGATATTCTAATGTCATTAAAAATACTTTTTGGTAAAAGCACATATTTTAAGGAATTATCTTCGGAATTTAACTTTTGTTACGAAATCACTTTATTAAATTACCGTCTATCAACTAAAATGTAGCATATATATTTGAAAAAAATCACAATAAAATTACAAATGAATTCCAATTAATATCATTATTTACACATTGTTTAAGATATAGTCAAGGCATGCTAATTGATGTTATTGGATATTTGGTTCCAATATATATATATATATATATATAAATATATATATATGTATGTATATACTTACTTATATGTATATATACATATGTATACATGTGTTTATATATATATACATGTGTGTATATATATATGTATACATATATACATATGTATACATATACATATATACATATGTATATATATATATATATGCATACATATGTATATTCAGAAAGAAATAATTACATATGTATGTGTATATATATATATATATATATATATATATATATATATATATATATATATATATATACTCGCAGGACCCGTTAACCGGCGTTGCCCGCTGGAATAATTCTCCCTTTTCCTTTAAATTAAGCTGCAGTTATTGTTGGTGGCTAATCCCTAACATTCTTAACAGGTTTCGGAATTAGGGATCATTTCACACCTCATGGTAAGAACGTTGTATCGAATATACACCACCAACCTCGCCATGTTAAGAACGGCTTTTAGAATAGACACCCTATTTTGTGAGGGATGGATTGTGCAAGTATGTACCGAAGTTTAACCTTGATATATGTTGAAAAAACGATAAACCATAAAAATTGGGGTGGCTGGCTGTGTCGTACGGAGAGAAGTACACTTTTTATCTCGCGTGCGTAGAACAATGAATTACAGTGCATAATGCATGTCATTATATCTCGCAAACAACTTGTCTCCGCCAAGGTTAAAACATATTGTTTTATTCGGCATAGTCTAAAACTTATAAAAGTTGTCAGTCTAAATGAAATAGTGTAGGTGGTACTTAGGTAAAAAAAGTACCATAAAAAAGGTTAATGTTGAAGCAGAGTAGAAAATTTCTGAAAAGAGAACTAAACAAAAAAGAACTCTAGTAAAAAAGGGAAACGAAAGACAGTATATAACAAATAAGCATATCCGTAGGCAATAAAGGAGAAATGTGTATTTTAGCGGCGTAAATTATTAGTCAAATACAAAGTGAAGTAAAGTAATGTAAATGACAATTTATTTGAACATAATTCCGGTGAAGAGTGTAAAAATGTGTTTTATATCAAATCAAATAGTTTTTTTTATGATACCGAAAGTGAAAAATATATTTTTTTTGTTTTTTGCTTAATCAACCCAATCTAGGCTCGGTGCCATGTTGATGTAGGGGACTACTGCAACTATCCCTCTTCGCGCAAAGATCGAAGTGTAGTTTATGTTTATCTAATGCTACACTTTAATTTTTTGTTCTCACTTAGTGGATAAATCCTTCACGACTGAGACAATTTTTATTTTTATTCCTTTTCTCCACGTTAAAAAACGACTTTGGTGTCTAACTCTGTCCCGTGGGGAGACATTGTCAATAGATACTACAATTCTCTTCTATGAAGAGATTTGGCGGGCATTTCTGAAAGTGCCCCTCCTGTAAATTCCACAAATAACAATTTGGTTTTTTTGTTAGGTTAATCTCACCGATTATACCTTTTACTTTCAGATAAAAAAAATGAAAATTAAAAAACAAAAATTATTACGTATACCGTCGTGGATCAATTTTCAATTATAACGTTCTACTAAGTTGAACACGTACTATGTAACCATCACAGAGAAAATATTATGGAAATATTTTCTCTGTGATGGCTACAAAACGTGGTCATTTTAGTAGAATACTATAATTGTAAACTGATCCTTGATTGTTTTAGTAAAACAAATCATTAATCAGATAAAACTTGGACGATGTTTGTTGGTTTTTAATGTAAAAGTCAATTGTTTAACGAACGTTACCAAAACTTATACGGTTAAAAAAATACCGTGATGTAAAAATGTTTGTTTGTTTATGGAGAATTTATGTATCCCTGATTTATAAATGTTTTGTTTTTGTTTATTTTGTGCATAAGATTTTGGAGTAATATCTCAGGTTTTCGTTGATGATTCAGAAATATAATAACATAAAGAATGGGTTAATGACATCTTATGAGCTGACTGACAAAGAAAATTGCGATAATATTTTTCTCGGTAGTGATCACAAAGTACGTGTTCAATTTAGCAGAAGCTTATAATGGAAAAGTGATCTCTGAATTGTGTTAATAACTCAAATCCTGAAAGGAATTAAATGAGTAAAAATATATGCAAATTATTAATGTCTTTTTTTAGACGATGTCTTTTTTTTAATTTAGAGGGCAATTATTTACCGAACGTTATCATAACATGTACGGTTCAAAAAATACTGTGATGTAAACATGTATATTTATTTAGAAAAAATTAATTGCTCCGTGATTCATAAAAGTCCTGTTTTTGTTTATTTTGTGCAGACTATTTTTTGTGTAATGTCTCAGGGTTTTGTTGATGATGCAGGAATATAATGAATGGGTCAATTACATTTTATGAGATGACTCACTAATTTTTATGATTTCACATAGAAAAATTTTGTCTCAATATTTTGCTCGGTGATGGTCAAAATGGTCGTGTGCAATTTAGTAGAACATTATATTTGTGTTAAGAAATAATATCCTTAGAAAACAATACCGTAATGTACAGATGTCTGTTTATTTATGGATGATTAATGTATCCGTAAATTATAAATATATATCCTGCTTTTTCTGTTTGTGCAGAAGTTTATTGTGTGATGTCTCGGGTGTCCGCTGATGATGAAGGAATATAATATCATAATGAATGGATACATTTAATGGAGGAAAAGTTCAGAAAGGAAAATAGCACGTGTTATATAGTGGTCAGTCGTTCGTTTAATGTTAGAATAAGCGAAGTGCGGAAATCGGGTTGTGTAAATTTCAGCGGATCAGCTAGGTCGGAGTTCAGTTAGGGAGAAAATTATTATTTGCGTACATGGAAAGTTGCGCCAGTTAATGACGGTGTAGACTTAGGAAAGGCTGAAAAGTATACATTACGCGGTGAAGAATGGGAACGTAAGAGTACTTACGGAACAGGGGGTATAATTGGAATTATTTCCTCTACTGACCATAAAGATGGTTATGATCGCGCTCCTCGGAGTAAATGTAATGATTTAATATTACTAATAAATGTGCCTAAAATGTCGTTCTTAAGTTAAGTAGGGTAATGGCTAACGGTTTAAGTGTAATAAATTGAACGTGCCATCTCTAGTTGTAAATATACGATATTTTGTTCTAGAGGGGGAAAACTGCGCATCTTTTATTTTATATATATATATATATATATATATATATATATATATACATAAACGACATTTTAAAATATCTTTTATCATTCGTTTGAATAAAAGTAAGTTGTATGATGGCAATATAGGCATGATCAACGAAAACCACTTTCATATTATTCATTGTTAGGAACAGAAATGTTCATAGAATGAGATAAATATGGATAGAATGAATTACATATGTATGTATATAAAGTCAGTTATATAGATAGTTCTACAAGAATGTGCAAATATATTTAAATAGATCTCCTTACACAGAATAATAGTAAATAACAAGATGTGTCTAAGCTCAGGTTCGTTGGAGCAAAAAGGTATTTAATTACAAAAATAACTCCAGTTATCTTACGAAATGTTCTTCGTCGCGTGCGTGACCCCGGAGGTAAGAGTATTTTACAAAGGTGTAATCTCTCTGGGGAACAGAATGTAATATAAATAGATAAAGACATGTACAGATTGATTAGCAAACGAGTAGATGGTTTGATAGACATCTGGAAAGTCTGATAAGAGTTAAATATTGTACAAATACATAACCAGATAGATAAATGGACATGCAATCAGGAGATAGGTTTAAAGTCGTATAAATGGAAAAACATTTCGTTGATAAGTAGGGAGACAAACTGGTATAAATACGTATTTATAAATTATGTTTTATACGAATGGTTTATATTTAGTAAGGCTCAAATGCAATCGAGGATACTGGTTAATGGGATGGTTTTTTGGTATGATAAAACGATTGAAAACAACCGACAAAAATGAAAAATTCATTACTGAGGTTAGCAGCCTGACAAGTATTTGTCTACGTTGGACTTGAAAAAAATAATGTTGTACTCTGCAAGGAAGCAGTCTCATGGTGATGTTTCAAATCGTTGAGTTTCCCTGGAAATAATCGTTCGTTTGTATTAAGTACACTGACGGACTAAAGGGAATTTTTTGGAGTTAAGCAAAAGTCGAATACTTGCTATGGATATTGTGTGTAGAAGGAGAAAAAAATTAGAGAAAAGTGGAAAAATCGAAAAAGTAGAGCATCATAAACAACTGATTAAATGGAGTTAAAAAAGAACAACAGAACATCCCTAACAAGGAAAAAGAAATACTATATATTATGTATTAACAATAAGGATTATATATATTTGTATACAATTGTAAAACTCTCTGGATCTTTTGTCTTGCATCTTGCCTTCGGCGATCTTGCGATTCCATTTTTAAAAAGGGATAACAGCTAAATAATATATATATATGTATATATATATGTATATATACATATATATATATATTCTCTATGTGTTTATAGATATATATTTATACATATATGTATTTATATAATATATATACATATTTTTACATATGTATTTATATGTATTAAACATATGTTAATATTTATATATAGTTAATTATTTATATATATTTATATGCAGATATATATATATATCTTATATATATCTTATATATATATTATATATATACATATATATATATTTATAAATGTGTTTATATAGTCTAATGAAAAATAGTAAGACAAACAAACACATGTAGAGACCAAAACGATCCATGTAGATGAGGCCTTTATGAAATATTTGCTATCCTATACTTTAAAGAACCTCCAACATCTATTAAACTGTGGGAGATAAATAGCGAACAACTGTGTTCACAGGATAAACTTACTCTAGGATAGCAATACAAAATAATTTAATGATTAACAATAACCATAGATAATAAATCAATAAAATAAACATACATTTACATAAAATTATCATATATATACATATATATATATATATATATATATATATATATATATATATATATATATATATATATATATATATATAAAACATTAAGAAAAACATATTTAACCCAGGTAAAAAACAGGTCAGAACACTAAATATCTACGCTCCCCGATAAAATAGCACACACAAGGGGAGGGCTGAATCGGAGGTCAACTCGGTCTTAGTCTTGTAAGGGCTTGCCCATTGGCTGATTAGGAAGGATGCAGTGGAAACTAGAAAGCTGATTGGCTACTTTAAAATTATATAATGAGCGTATATAAAAAGGCGAGACAACCGCAACTCCTCGCATAAGTATGACGAATCCTACCATGCATGAAACGCAGAATATTCTGTTTAGCTTAATTGCAATATATATATATATATATATATATATATATATATATATATATATATATATATATATGCATACATATGTATATATATATTTGTATATATATATATATTTATACAAATATATATATAAATATATATATATATTTATACATATATATATTTATATAAATATATATTAATAAAAATATATATTTATGAGAATATAGATATGTTTATATATATTATATGTTATATATATATATATATATATATGTGTGTGTATGTGTGTGGGTGTATTCATATGGATTTGTATATGTATATATGCATTTTATATGTATATTTATATATATTTATATATAAATGTTTTTACACATATTTTATATATGTATATATTTTATATGTATATTTATATATATATATATATTTACATGTATTTATATATATATACATGATATATATATATGTGTATCCATATAATTGATATATATATGTATTTATACATATACATGTTTATGCATATATATATTTATATATATATATGTTTATAGATATATTTTATATATATACGTTTGTACACATAATATGATATATATGTATATATATATATATATATTTATAAGCATATATATTTATGCATGTATATATTTATAGTATTGAGTAAAATGATTCATAATGTATAATGAGAAATCGGTTTCAAAAGAAAATCATTAAATTCTACGATCCTTTCCGAAACGTAAAATCATTTGATTTTATAAAACCAAGTCTCCTCATCAGCAAAAGGAGTGGATCTGGGTTTAATGATACTAAATATGAAATTAGCATTTTTAGTAAGGGGGATATATCTGGAAAATATTTAAAATATTAAGAAAAACAGTTACTGAATTTTCTGTTGATAAACAAAGTAAAATAAAATAAAATAAAAATAAATCGGGTGCAAAAGTAAGGTTAAGGGGGATATCATTAATATTTCTAATAAATATATATATATATATATATATATATATATATATATATATATATTCCTTTTATTCGCCCGCCTTTAAAGCCCGTATGTATCTTAGTCAATACATTCATTTAAATGTTGTTATATAAATATAAATTATATTAATAGCAACATATAAATCTCTCCTCACAGACTAACTTCACCAATAAATCAATCTACCAATCAAATACAACCAAACGTATTACATACCAATACCACTCTTAATCTAGCTGACGACAAATATATTTAATAAAATGCAATTTACTTCGGGTTCATATTTGGACTTATTATTCACAGGATCTCAACGCATAAGCACCCCTTCAAAAACCTTTCCTAGAAAAACCAGACTTCTTTATCTAAACATATTTGGCGACTTAATGATACATGTATTCCCTTCAATTTAAAATTGGAAAAATAGGTACTTATAAAGCGTATATGGCGGAGGGATAAATTCTGCGCACTTTGTAGATATAAAGCCTTAATATTTTAAAATATAATGACACTAAACTTAAAAGACGAAATACTTACAAGATGCATTCATAAACATTGGTTCTGGTCCGACAAATTTAAGCCACCATAAATCATAAAACTTTCTTATTACTAATCTATTTTAAACATTTATAATTTATAACTTAATAACTATTATTATTATGATTGTATTACTGTCACTGTTATTATTTTACTTGATATTTTACCATTATTTTCCATTTTATTTAATTATCTATTTCATTTTTAATTTAATTATATATTTCATTTTGAATTTCTTTTATTATTTTTATTAATATTAGTTCTATAACTATTATAGTTACTATTATAAATAATATTATTATTTAATTAGTACAAAAAAAGATTAATGATTTTACTATTATTGATTTTATTAATATTACTATGTTTAAAACACTATATTAAAAAAAAACTAATTTTTAATTTATATTTATAATTTGTGGCTACCTCCCTTTATACAATACAAGTTTCTTTATTTCTGTTTGAGTATAATTTGTCAAAAATAGCAGCTATCCCCCTTTATGAATAAATTATTTAATTTAAATTCAAATATAGCGTTTCCAACGATATTAAACTGGTAATATCACTTCTAATAGAATTTCATTTAAAGTTTGTATATATCACCATTTAAACCAATCATAAACTACATTTAACAAAATGCAAATGAATTAATTGACTAAGATGTTTACGGGCTTTAAAAGCGGGCGAATAAAAGGTATATATATATATATATATATATATATATATATATATATTAAAGGTATCCCCCTTAAACTTACTTTTACACTCGATTTTATTTTCATTTTATTTCATTTTACTTTATCAACATGAAGATAAGTAACTGTTGGTGACTTTAACCCCTGCCCCCACTTTTTTCGCTGATGATGTTTTATAAAATCAAATGATGAAATCATTGTTCCAAACGTATTGTCTATCTCAATGAATACATCATTTCCGAAACGATCGTACAATTTATTGATTTTGTTTGTTCTACCATTGTTTAGCGGTAGAATGAGTCAACCATTTTTCCAGCAAGCTTGATACAAGTCTCCTACTTCAGGTCTTTGATGAAACTCCGTAACATGAATTCATCATATAAACGTTTTTTTTTGTTTTTTTAGGAGAGAGCCAATAATTTTAACTGAGAACGTCACATTTTAGATGCATAAACATCCCACATATTTCTCACTGCAGCACGTGCTTCAAATTGGAGAGAGAGGGAAAGAGAGAGCGAGACATAGATAGATTCAGAAGGCTCTCGATAACCGATGCTCTTTGAAGTGCTGTCATGAATAGCGATGCCGTCTGCAAAATGTAAACAAACGACATTAGAGTATGATTGAGATGATGTATATAATGTTCCGAATTTGTTTTTTTTTATTCTATTTTTTTTTACAAATTAAATTAAAGATATTTAAAAATACTTTTACCGTGAAGTTTTTGTCAAACAGAACCATTAAGACCAAAATTGCACTCTAGATTTTACCTATTCATGTAATGATGTAAATATATCTGCTTTCCAAAATCTCAATACCCGTTGTGTCAAACCTCGAATCTGTAGATCATAGACCGAAAATTGACAGAGTTATTTGGTAGGAAAATGTACACACTGACAGAGTGACACACATACAGACATGTTCACTTTTATAGATATATAGATATATCATTAGTTCAGCCAGGCTTTGCCGGGACCCTATGTACTGTTCATAACGTGCCTTACGCGTGAATGCACTTTCTGTAAGATTTCTTATCGTTAGACCAAAATTTGTCTTAGAAATTTCGTGGGGACTTTTACATTTGACCTTGATTTGCACCTTTAACATAAATTATTTTGGTCTAAAATCAAAATAAAAGTTCTACCCATTTGCAAGTTATCTACACCTAAGATTTCATATGTTTCGACGCAAAATTTGCGGAGGAATTTGGTAGAATTTGCAAAAGTACTCTCTTTCAAATTTGACTATTTGACAACCAAATTTTCGCCTCAAAACTTAACATTTATTTTGGGGGCTCAAATCAAATTATTAAGTTTGATCTATGTCCAACCAATCTACATTTTAAATTTAAAGTGTTTCGACCGAAAATGCGCGGTGGAGTTTGGTAGAGTTTTCAAAGGTCAAATCGTTGAATGTTGACCCTTTTGACAGCAAAATTTCTGGCCAAAAAAACAATTAAAAATATTTTCCCAAATCTCAATACTTTTTTTTTCAAATCTCGAGTCTGTAAACCGAAAATTGACAGAATTATTTGATAGGGAAATGTACACGGCCACACACAGAAATACATTTTCATTTATATATATATATATATATATATATATATATATATATTTATATATATCTATATATATATATATATATTTATATATATATGTATATGTATATATATATATAAATGTATATATATATATATATATATATTATGAAGATTTGAAATATATATATATATATGCATATATATATATATATATATATATATATAGGGTGTTCCAAAACTCTTGATACATTTCAAGTCTTCATAACTATGAATAGTAGTAAGATGAAAGTGGTGTCATCCTAAAGATAAATGTATTACATTATTTATGAAGCTATTGATTTTTCATTTCTTTTTAGTTACAATATTGTAATAGTTTTCGAAATATTGAATGCAAAAATGTGGCCAAGACTTTCACAACAACCGGTATATTAACATAATCCATATCTGAAATGCAGGTCATGTATATAAAGAGATGCATCTAGAAAAATGGTAGTATAGATAAATCAACTATGTTATATATAGTCGGATAGATTGATGGCGCGAATGTAGGATACATATATAATAAAATAAAATGGAAGTGAATTGATACAGCCATATATAGCTACATATAATCATATCTTTGTACGTAGCGACATATTCTCTAAAATAACATTACTAACTGTACTAAGCTGAGTACGTGACCCACCGAATGTACGTGCGTAAAGGATTACGAAGTTTCCACGATTTTGATCCCTTCGTCTTAGCTACGGTGTCCGTGTTAGATCTTCACACGTTAGGACGAAATGGAGATTTGTTGTTTTTCCCCCACACTTGGGAATGAACTTTGGAGATAAAGCGGTAAAAAGTCTTTTTGCCCAAATAACAAACATTTACTTTCGTTCACGGGATTAATCCGTATCAATGGCAGCGAATTTCCATGGTTAAAATAGGAAGGTCACTTAGGAGACTCGAATCTGTTGCACACACACACACACACACACACACACACACACACACACACACACACACACACACACACACACACACTAACACACACTTTCTCCTTTTCTTTCTCTCTCTCTCTCCCTATTTATCTGTCTGTCTCTGTTGCCTTTCTAACACTTTCCCAATCTCTCTCTATCGATTTCATCTTCCTTTCTCTCTAAGTTATCTTTATGTCGCTATTTCTCTTTCGATCAAGCGTTATTGTGATCCTCTCTCTAGAGCTGTTTGTAATATAAATAATTTTCAATTGTTTGTATGTTCTTGCTCTTTGTAATATCTCTTTTTTCATCGTTATTTATGCGATCTTTTTCCGCTCATCACTCCCTCTATTGCCATTTCTACTCTCTGCGTTTAACTGTCGATTTGTGGTGTCTATCATTCTCGTTATTATATTTTCTCTCTATCGCTGAAACATTTTATTCATGCCTAAAATCTCTCTCTTTCTCTCTGTAGCAATCGCGTTTTATGATTTCTGTATATAGCCTTATCAAGATTTCTTTCATTCTTTTTCATTCATTTTAATTTTATTTATTTCTCCATCTGTCATTAGTTGTGTTCATTCCTCTTTGCAACTCGTCTTTTGCTTGTTATCTGAGCTTCTAGTCTCTTTTCTTACACTCTTTACTTTTTTGATTAATTGGTTTTGCTTGTAGCTCTCTCTCTCTCCACACACACACACACACACACACACACACACACACACACTCATATATATATATATATATATATATATATATATATATATATATATATATATATATATATATATATTGACAGCAAGTCATTATTAAAGCACGTCTGATTGAACACAACTGAGTTCTTCATTTTCCCGATTTTGTTGGATAACTTTTCAATCCGCCGAGCGGTCATTTTTTATTTCGGGTGGCATGTTGCATATTATGGCGCCCAGTGATTGTTATTCAGTTATATTCTTCTAAAGCGCTTTCAGTCGGTGAACTAACTGTCGTCAGGAGCGGTTGTTGTTGTTGCTGTCGTTGCTGTCGTTGTTGTTGTTGTTGTTGTTGTTGTTTTCTTTATTGAGACTTCGTGTATTTATGGTGAGTTCCGGTGTTTTTCTATTGGTTATATCGATTGAAAGCGCGTGAGAAGAATATAGCCGAACAATAAGTACTGGACGCCATAATATACAACATTCCAGCCGAATTGAAAGGTCGGCGAATTAAAAATTTATCGAACAAAATCGGGAAAAAGAAAAACTCAGTCGTGTTCAATATCTTACTTTCTCTTGTGATTTATGGTTTGTCAAACATCTTCTAGGACATGCTACTTTTTCTTCTCATTTTCCTTACCAAGTGCGACGAAAATATTTTACACGAGGCGGCCATCGTCTACAGAAGCTAAAAAGCTACACGGTGATAAGGGAGAATGTTATTGTCAGTAGTATACTTTGAATATGAGGAAAACCATGGAGAAAACGATGTTATTAAGAGGACGTCTTTTATGAGTTTCATTTTACATTAGACACATAGCACTCTGCTGATATTTGAAAACAATTCATTCACCGAAACACATGTGTAGTAAGGAAAATCGAGTTTTTTTTTATTGTGAATGTTTTACGAGTGGAACAACTAGTTTAGTTAAACAGCCGTTATGGTAATAGCAATGGCGAAAGAAATACTAGCAAGATATCTCCTGCGAGAAAAAAAAACACTAAATTTCGAAGTCTATTTTATGATAACACCTACATTTTATGTTTTTTTTAAATCGGGTTATTTAAATTTTAGTGGTCGAATATCCAAGACTTTTTCGATATTGTCTTAGAACTTACATTTTTATATTCTTTTTAACAATTCTTTATCTATATATCTATACAAGTGCAATTGTCTCTGGGTGTGTGTCTGTGTTTGTACATTTTGCTAACAAATTACTCTGTCAATTTTCAGTCTACAGACTCAAGATTTGAGATAAAGGGTATTGACATTTGGGAGAATTCTTTTAAAGTTATGTTTGGCTAGAAAATTGGCTGTTAAGGGTTCAAATTTCAACTATTTCACCTTTAAAAACTCTACCAAACTCCTCCGCCAATTTTGGGTCTAAACACTTGAAATCTTAAATATAGATATGGATCGAACTCATTAATCTGTTTTTAGCCCCAAACAATTAATGTTAAGGGATAAAAATTAGGGTTAAAGTTTAAAAAGAAAAGTGACCTCTGCGGTCTCTACCAAATTACTCAGCCAATTTTTGGTCTAAACACATGAAATTCTAAATAAACTGTATTTAGACATAATGCAAGCTTTTTAATCGGGGTTGACCGAAGATTTAGCTGACAAGGGGTCAAAGTTCAAAAGTAATCTTTAGTAGGTCAGCATACTTGCTGAGGAGAAGCTTAGACCTTTGCAATCTCTAGCAAAATATTCATCCAATTTAGGATTTAACATCTGGATTTTTTTATTAAGGGTATACAGATATGCAGCAAGTTTTGTCATCAGTTCTGGGGCGACAATTTGGCTACAAAGAGGCCAAACTAAAAAGAGTTTACCGTTACAGACTCTACCAAATTCCTCCGCCAGTTTGGATCTAAATACTTGAAGTTTTAGATGTAGGTTACCTGGACATGAGTAAAAATGTATTATATATATATATGCACATAAAATTATGAACAGTACATAGGGCTTGAGCAAAGAGGGGCTGAACTGCTAGTATAACTATTTAACCATTTGACATTGTGTTTGTGCAGTTGCCTGTTTTCGAGTCCGTTAAATGTTTTCTAATTCGCTTGATTAGTATGGGGCTAACAGTTTTATTGTTAGCAATACAATTATGTGGAAACCCATGTTTAAACAATATTCGATAATTTTCAGGGTAATATGAAAAGTAAACGTAATTAAAAATCATATAACGGGTTATATCACAAACGGTCATATCATAAGTAACATTGTCAAGTGCAAAGTCTAACGATTAAAATAGACTCGAACCTGACAGCTGGCGATATATTGTGCCTTTTATTTGACGACCAGCCCTCTTGCTTTTAAATTATGAATTGCCGGCGGCAGCCGAAAACGATGAATGGCAGAATGATGTACGTGTGTTCGGGGGTTAAAAGCTGATCGAGTGGAATGACATCTAAGCGTCCGTTTTCAACGAGGTTCATTGTTTGTAAATTCATCATCTGCTGTCGCTAGAAAAGCTCAGGTGCCATTTACTTGTATCCTTTATATAATTGGTCCTAACTCACTAAACAATTAATAACGGAGTTAAGTCGAGCACAGCTGTTATAATAAATATTTCCTCTTTTTATTTGTATGTTACAATAAAATACTTCTTAACGGAACTATATAGAAAATAATTTTGATGTATACATATATATATATAGGTATGCTATATGTAGATTAATTAAAAAGCATTATTGATTTCACCAGTCCCGAACCTCCTTTTAGCCTGCTCTGTCTTTCAGCCCTCATCATCAACGATTGATCAACATGCAATGCTAGAGATGACTAATTTCTTTCCAATCTGATTTTGTTGCAGTATCACTAATAAGAACTGGGAGTACATATTTTCCTGGGCATTATTGTACGAGACTCAAACCTTGGATAAACTCCAAAGAAAGTTTTCCTTTCAGCAAGTGCATAATATTGAGGCTGCTGCATTGTCATTTGGTGATTGGTGCCTGAACGATGTATAGTGAGACCTCTCGATGCCATATTAGTGGAAATTGCTACGACTTTTCTTGTTATAGGTATAAAAATGTCTTCCCTCTTCGTCCCCATTCTCTCGCTCTCTGTCGCTTCCTCTCAGCAATTATACGTACCTACTTCACAAACATAGCATGAGAAAATCTAGTAA
The DNA here is from genome assembly GCF_053919585.1 of Euprymna scolopes. Taxonomy (NCBI): domain Eukaryota; kingdom Metazoa; phylum Mollusca; class Cephalopoda; order Sepiida; family Sepiolidae; genus Euprymna; species Euprymna scolopes. The sequence goes on from NC_136483.1 coordinate 47,769,952, forward strand.
CACAATTCCCACCGTAGACTTCCACTACAACATATCCTTCTTTAATATCCGGGATCTACGTTTCAATCTTCCAAAAGTTAAATCCAATGGCAGATCTAATCGTATCTGCTTTGCTAGTGTGAAACTATTATTAACTAAACTGCTTTCTCAGTCGATTTATCCATCAAACGCTATTCTAACTTCACAGCCAAACCCAATACTCAAGCTAGCTATAGACATGAAATATTTGTGGACATTAAGGATACTGCAGAGACTAATGAAGACTCAAATTATGCCTACAAGTTCTTTAGAGTAGCACGTGATCAGAGCACAGTATTTATATTTGCCCTCTACCGCCCGCACAATGATGGAGTAACTATCTTTGAGAGTATCACCAAGCAAATTGATCCCTGTTGTATTGCTGTTCCCTAAGCATATATTCATGTCTGTGTAGATTTCAATGCCCACAATGTTGAATGTCTAGTTCACACCAACAAAAGAAGTGACTAAGGGATGTGTTGTTATGATTTCTCATTTACTTATGGCCAAACACAAATTGTCAAAGAGCCCACTCGGTTACCCGATGCTGAGGAATAATATGAAAGTCTCCGAGGTCTTTTTCTAAAAACATGCTCTCGACTGTGGTCATTCTCTGTTCTGTCTGCGCTACAATCTTCTGGTCTTTCGGTTGTCTCAGTACAGATGAGAATATATATATAAGAAGACCAAAATATAACAAGACTCAAAATATGTCTTTCTATTGAACAGTATGTTGATACACTGTGGCAGACTGCGACAGATTCTGCCCGCTCATAACTGAACTACCCCCACGCTCTGTGTTTTAAAAGATTGCTTCCGCTATAGCATATGACTAAACTGAGTGGTTAACTGTCAGTATAAACAACTACATACTCTTCAGGAATGTCAACAGAAAATAAACAGCCAGCCATGGTAGAACTCCGAATATGCCGCAGCGATAGAACAAAAATAAAGCACTACTTTATTCTTTTAAACATAATACTTGTTTTGAAATTACAATGGCGTTTAAGACTGCCGGCAATCGTTGAAAAGGGATTATACAAAGCTTGAGGGAGGCATATGTTTAGTCCATTAATCCCAGATAGAAAAAAACTTGGTTCCCACGAGTGTTGGAGAATAATCAAACAGGACCCTTAACAGATATGTTGCCTCTATTGCAATTTATTCAGCAGCAGATAGATAGGAAAAACTAAGCATCAAACTCAACCATATACAATTAGTTCCACCTACTTCCACACTTTCCGCCCAACACTGAAAATGATCTATCTGTTCCTGATGTAGATACACTCATCGATGCCAGGGCAACTGGTTTTGAAAATATTCCAGTCATAATATTCAAAAAGCAGCAGCCGGAAACCACGCCCATTCTTATAAAGCTTTATAACCGATGCTTAAAGAAGTAATTCTTCTCAACACATTGGAAAACGTTATTAGTTTGTCTCGTATTTGAAAAAGACTAGATATCGATCTTTAGCATCTCAGCACAGATCAATTATTCTTCTGTGTGTCTGTGTTAAGTAAAGAAACTGTCAACCACCTCAGCAAAAATAACCTATTAGTGACAATCAATATGGCTTAAAATAAAACAGGTAAGTTGTCAACGTAGCGTACATATACAGAGGGCTTTATATTATTTGAAATATTTTATTCTCTAGATCTGTCATGTAGAATTCACTTAGGGTCGATCCGAACACTGATCCTATTGCAACAGCATCTATTTGGATGTATATGTTACCGTTGGGGGTTATAGAAAGAATTTGTATAGTGCAGATTGATAATAATTTTTTTAATATTTTTTATTAATTTTAAGTGGGGGGTGACGGGTTATTGGAAATGGTGTTTATAATTATATCGAGAAGAGCAATGATTTTGTTTTCCGGTTGCATCGTTTTTAGCATTTGTATTAGTTCATGTGTAGACTTAACACTATATTTGCTTGGAATATACATGCTAATATGTTTGTTTAAGGTTTTTGTAAGAAGATAAATGGGAGTAGGAATTTGGGATATGATATGGCGGAGTAGAGAATTAGGTGTGTATATCTTGACCGTCTAATATAGGTAAGAAGTGAAATAATGAACACATATATACAAACTACAAAATTTCCTTAAAAAACCCAATCATTAAGTTAACAGTAGAACTGAATAATACCAAAAATGTGCATTCCTTGACGTCCTTATTGATATTGTTAATAATACTTTCAAGACGTCTATATATAAAATAACAAACAACCAGCATATATTCCAGCCTTTTAAACTTTAAGAGTGAGTGACAACAATGGTATAAGATAGCTATAATCAAAAACTAATCTCATCAAATAGAAAAACATTACTTATCGAAATAAAAAATATAAAACAGATACTAATCAAAATATATTTTCCATCTTCATTGTTGATGAACAAGTAAAACTAACGCTACAATCGGTTCAAAACCCTAGCAATCATATTAGCTAGCACCAGAAAGCCAACTTCATTAATATATTTTAGTAAAATTAATCCAACCCAATTTTTGTATTGAAGAAAAGGAAATTTAAAGCATCGCCCATAAATACTAAATATTTGTTGATAGCAAGAGCGGATTTTAACTTATAATTTATAATAAACAGTTTAGAACGCAAGACCTCGTGGTTAAAAAAATCTTCCTAGCTATAAAAAATTAGAGCAAACCAATTTTGTATATAAGTTCTATAGGAAAATGTAATTCCCAAAATAAACATGACTAATACATACATTGGACATGTGCAACATTGAGCCGCCGCCTCACTAGGCATTTAAACAACACCAGCGCCATATACTAGCATTTTATAAAAGATCATAACTGTCCCCCTTTAATCTAAGGCAAATCCGTGTTGATAATATAAAAATTGTACAACACGAAAACAATTTTTTAAAGTTAAAAATTCTCGAAACCACCACCTTAATATTGATAGCATTTTATTGAGAAGAACAACAACGAGTTGAAATGTCTGGTATAACGCGTAAACGACACGCTTTACTAATGCTGTCTAATGGAGCCGTTGATTTAAAAAAACGTTTTTAATCGACTTTTTATATAGTTTTAACCTTACATCACACGATACAATATTTTGTGTATATTATTTTTTCACTTTTTTTTCCTATTTTCGCTCCTATTCACTTTTACTTTATCAACTCCATGAAAATTATTTGCAGTCGAATCGAAAGCGCTTGTGATAATTATAAAACTTTCATTAATGTTTTCAATTTATATATATATATATATATGTGTGTGTGTGTGTAATTGTTTATCTGTACATATATGTGTACTCCTACATAAGTTTTTACTAATTTGCATAATCAAACAACTTATACATTTTTATTAACTTGTCAACATTTGATAAATTGACCATATCAATATGCACGTTAACAGTCTGTATTAATACAAACATCTGATCTTGTGCATAAAACGATTACACACACACACACACGCCCCCCCACACACGCACACACCTATATATATATATATATATATATATATATATATATATATATATATATATATATGTATATGCATATATGCATGTATAAACTATATATATATATATATATATATATATAAGTGAGTATGTGTACACATATGTGTGTCTGTACTGCGGATAGCGGCGATCAGGTTGGTTTTGATATTGTGCGAGGTCATGTTGGTGATGCTCTCGCAGTATGACCAAACGAAGTAATCCAGTGGGTCCAGGTCGCTAGTAGAGAGGGGCCACTGCGAGAAAGGTACAAAGTAGCACTCCTTGTGAAGCCAAGCATGAGTCTCTGTGGACTTATGAGTCGGCGCCGACTTCTCTTGCCACATCCGGAGTCTACCATCGACCAACTGAGTGCATCAAAGGATCACCATACTCTTCAGTACATCCAACAAACTTTGGTGTAAACTTTCGAGCCGACTCCGAAGATGTGAGATGGTATGATGTGTCCCTCACTTGAAATCATACTTATGATAATAACCGTGGAAGAAAGCATTGTTTTTATTATCTTGAGCACGTCCTTGTTACTCGTGGCAAATCAATGATGCATTTTGAGTGTGCTGGTAATGACCCCGTTGTCATTACTTAGAGAGCATTTGTGAGTGGCGCATCACCGATGTTGCTCCTTGAAGATTGTCACTTTCAGACATGATAATAGTTTCCTATCCCTCTTGGGATTTGTACACAACTGGCCAACTAGTAGATGGTCTACAACAAAGAAAAGAAAACCGGTTATCATCAAACGGAAATGGAATCATGTCGTCTTTTATAGGGCGACAATTTTCCCCCTAACTGAGATTATATATATATATATATATATATATATATATATATATATATATATATATATATATATATATATATATATATATATATATAACGTGCAGGGAGCTAGTATTACAGCCGGTCAGATATTCGCTTTAATTAGCAAGGAACAAACCACACGGCCAGCGTTAACCGCGAGAAATAGAGTTGAAAGTAGCATTTCTATCAGTGTAGACAGCTGGAGTGATCCTATGATTGTACCGTAATGATCTGCCTATATGAGTTTAATTGACTGACTTTAATTTAAACTTAAAGTGCTATACAATTAGAAGCAAATTCTCAAAGTGGCTGACATAATTATTACTATATTTTTTATACCAATACAATTACTAGATAAATATACTTTCATCCATTAGGAAATCATTAGTGCAGGAAGTTATGATTACAGGCGGTTGGGAGATTTTATCTATCTATCTATCTATATATCTCATAATTTAAACACGTTTGCATCGATTTTCCCCGGCAAAACATCAAATATAAAATTTCGCAAGTGTTCGAATACCCCATGTATTAAGTTTTATGTCTGTAGACTAAAAACTGAAAGAGGAGATTTGCAGGCAAAATTTTTTAATATATTACGTATATATAAATATATATAGAGAAAAAGGTTTGTGTTTACTATAACCTTTTAACGCAAATATTTCATATGTATAAATATTGGAGAATATCCGCATGAATCTTATTAGACGTAATAGTTAACTAAAGATGATCATCTTATAAGAAAACCGAAAAAAATAATAGGGAATTACTTAAAATGAACGTTCCAAAATATGCAAATTAACTAGATCCCTCACAAATGAATGCAATTTCACGTTTCATATATAACAAAGTGGTATTTTCTTTTAAAATAAATAGAAAAGGGGTTTTAATATGAATATCAATACACAAAAGCCATAAATTTATATATATATATATATATATATATATATATATATATATATATATATATATATATATATATATATATATATATATACACTGAAAATTCTGATCTCTGTCTTTACTTTTGTGTTATGGTTCGTTTATTTTTATTGATCCTTGCTAAAACGAGCTTTATTGCTTTCTATATCGGATTATCTCCCCTAAAATGATTTTCCCGATGTATTTTGCTTCCAGATATCTTATTTCTCCTCTCGATCGAAGAACTTCCTCTCGGCCCAAATAAATTAAATTCCGGTAGGTTGCTCACTGTCGCCAAATTTATTCTACTCTCTTGGGAAACTTCAGCCTGTATTAACACACGAGTTAAACAATCGCTACCTACAATCTTTTATTCATGAAAATTATATCTTTTAGATATGTTTTTGCGTTCCTGTAGTAGGCTTTATTTCTCGGTCGGAGACCCGATTAGTAATGCAGTCCTTTGTTCTGTCACGTTTTCGTTCGAAATAGCATTGTTATTGCTAAACGCGCAGGCATAATGGACACATCTAATTTGAGATGAATCTCCACAATCCCTATTAGAGACTATGTCTCTGGACGTGCTGCTATGATTAGATTCGCAATAACATTTTAGCAAGTCCATAAACACCAATGCGAAATGAGATGGTTTTGTTTTATTATTGTTATGTTTGCAATAACATTAATCTGTAGTAGTTTAGCTATTATAATAAGCCGAAATTAGACTACGTTGGGGAATAGTTTTGACTTATTTTATCGCCGTGAAAAACACCCTTATTTACCTATGTGAGAGGAAATAAGTACCTGCTTGAACGTAATTATATGCATGATGGTAAACTTTGTCGGATATAAAAGGTAGTTTTAATGAAAGTTGACCAAAGAGAAGAGAGAAATCGGCCACGTTGTGACATTGAATGATATAACTGAAGAAAAGAATGTCATGTAACAAATTTTCAGTGTTGGGCAGTTTGCTTCCATCACCACAGATAATTTTTCTCTCTTTTATATTTGTATTTTATTTCTTCCGCGGTTTTTAAAATCTTATGGCCCGGAGGTTTTTTTTGGTTGGTTTATAGATGGAGAAGGGGTGAAAGAAATGAGGCCATAGAGGTAACAACAAAGAATACATTTAATTGACAACGTTTGAAGTATGTAGAATCTGACTCCATGCAATTAAGGACAGACGAATATTGAAGGTTGAGAACCGGTTTTATTTATTAATGACAGTTTTAATTAGAAGAGGTAAAGTGTTCATAGGATGTTTGTAGGTGTGTATGAATTGATAAGGAAAGAACTTTTGTAGGCTTGTATAATTCAACAAAGAATGAATGTTCGTAAGCGTACTTATCTTTTCGGACGATGGAGGTGGTAAGTGGGTGGCCGGTCGTGCTACTGTCGGTGATATGTGTCCTGGCTTTTAACTTGAGAGCGGCGACTTCTTTCCTCAACAGCTAGCAGCACGGCGTCTTCGCCTCCTATGTTTTTCTCCTCTTCCTTTTCTCTAAAAATGCCTCGCTTTATAGGGGCACGTCGGCTTACACTGACTGTGATATTTTTGGCCTTTATTTTAGGCGCGGAGCTCTGCCATTGGTTGATAATTCTTTTGTTGTTATCTTATTTTTCTTTTTCCAAACGGAAACGATGCGTGGAGCCATGTGCAAAAGACGATTTTTCATTTTGTCTCTTACGCTGGATACGTTAGCATCCGGTTCGCTGCTAATTCTCATTATGTTCCCACAATCTAAAAATAGTATTTGCTTTGTTACTGAAAGCTTTTAAACTGGATAGCATTTTCCTTATTCTGTTGTGCTTAATATATCTTAGTTTGTTAAAATAAAATACGAAAGCATGTCGTAATTCTATCGCTTTTAAGTAAAAAATAATACAACCGTTAATCTATTATCATTTTATTTAAATTGTCACGTTTACATCTAAAATACATATTAGTTGGTCTACAATGCGCCACCATGATCATAACTTATGATCATACCTGGCGAAAGAAAATACTAATTGGTTTCCTTCAACCTTGTTTTGTGATTAATTTAGAGATTACAAGTAGGGCCTCATTGGCCGTCAAGGTCATCTCTCTACCAGGTGTTTGGCCTTTCTCTAATTTTTTGATATTGTCATGGTCTTGAAATCGATTTTATCGTCTCATACCTCTACAAAACCTCCATCATACCAATAATATAATTTATTCCATTTTCACATTGACTAGTGTCCAGCTTGATACGTCCCATCTTGTGTTGTGTCATGCTTTGTCTTCTCTATTGCTGCATCATTACGTGCCCACGCTTCATGCGATAACAAGCATCATGTATTCGTTGAACACCTTCCGTTTGGTGAATATGTCTGAAGTACCATCAAATCTTCTCATTTATTTGTAAATAATATTTCATTAGCGAATCATGTTTATGTGTTATATCATATGTTTCATGGTATGTGGTTCTTTAGTCTGGAATAAGATGTTTTTTGTGGACTGTTATGATTAAAATATTGTAGTTGCGATACTTTCGTATTGGATGAGTGCATTTAAAAATACTCCAACTTGTTAAACTAAAGTAGGTCCCAATATCAACTATAACATTCTGTATTCCTCTAGAACACAATCCCAGTGTAATAATACTATAATCAGCAGTGGCAATAACGTATCCGTCTACTAAATATTAGCCGGGTTTAATAATAATAAAATCAGACTTGATAATGTATACTTATAAAATCATGTTCTCTTTCCAATTTATTATCATTCATCGTTTACGGACACTTACCTTCGATTCACTTATATAAAATAATCTATATTCAAATTGTTACTAATTATTAATGTGGATTGTTAAACAAGTATCACTTTCATATATATAAGTCAACATCAGATTAGATTTAATTTTACAAATAGAAGCTTGATTTTGACTAGACAATTTGTGTTTGTTATTTCAGTATTATATTCTTTGGAATGAAAACGTAGTTCGCCTAAAAACACCTAACTATTCTGCGAAGAGGAAATAGGTAATATAGAAATATCTTTTCCATTAAAAACAAAAGTGTGTTACTTTATTATTTGTTCACTCATCACATCATAATTACATGTGTTTAGTTGAAAACACTACATATATTTCTTGAAGTTGTTTTTTTCGATTATCACATTTATATATGAAAACATTATTAAAATTATGTGTTTGACTCAACAATTCGGGAAAAATAGGTATACAGATGTCAGATAAATAATGAGACGTGTTGTGATCCAATCACCTATGATGGTCGAAAATCGCGCAAGAAGGGGCAAATGGCAACTAAATTAGAGCTCTTCTTTTTGTGGGAGATCCTGGGCTTCCAGCAGATAACCTTGCTGGTTAAAAACAGTTTGATCGCTGATATAAAATACATGAAGGAATAACAATTTCGAGAACATTAATGATATTGCTTTTTGAATTAGGATTGTTGCGTGAACCATGAGTTGACCCTAAGCTCAGGAAAATAAGTTGACCCGTGTGGGAAACGGGATAGTTGTAAATTAGGTTTTTGTCGGGAATATAACCCAATTAATATGCATGAGTAATGAGGTCATATAGCCAATCAAGTCGAATCAGAGTACGGCGTAATGAGCAGGGATTGGTTGGATGAGAAACCCAGAGGAACTACAGTACGGTTTTAGAGGCTGTTGGGGGTTCGCAGTTACAGTTGACAGTCGCATTTAAGTCTGCCAGCAGCCTGCATCAAACAACCCCGTTCACCGACCGACCGAAAAGAGTGAAAAAAGGGCGAAGAAAAGATATAGCATATATTTTTTTTTATTTTACTCCTGTTGATAATTGTACATAAATAAAATTTTCTTTGTAATTAGAATTATTTTAATAATTTATTATTACAATGAAACCGAAACTTCCGTCAGAGTCGGTTATTCGTCGCTTGTTAAATTTTGAACTAACTGCAGATGAGTGATATCAAATCGAAGTAATCTCTTTCAGGGAACAGCCAGTAAAAGGAGAGAGGGGACAAATTACCGCCTGGCATCCGGCCTGCAGTATATATCTACTGGGGAATTTGAGTCATATGCATTGAACTAAAAAAAATAATTAATTCACTTTTTTCCTTCAGCTGCAAACCAGAAGAGAACTACAGATATCTCACATAAAATCTGTCATCATAGTAGTTATTGGATTATATGTGTGTTGGAATCGGAACCTCCATGTGTGTTGGAATCGGAACCTCCATGTGTGTTGGAATCGCGACCACGTAGAACGACACTTGTGTACTGGTGAAAATTACGGTCTTCCTCATTTTATATCTTTGAGTGGAGGAGGCCGAGTCTGCATCGTGTTACAAGCACTCACAGAACATAATTTTGTTAATAACAAATCCTATAAAAGCAACTCTGGCGAACTACGTAACCCAGTATCTATCTATTTATCTAGTTATCTATCTATCTATTTCTCTCTCTCTCTCTATCTATATATATATATATATAACTTAAATCAATGTTTTTTGAATCCTACTTTCTATAACATATTAATTCAGCAAGTACTAGGTATAATAGTTCGAGTATATTAAAGTATAATCCGTAGATACGTGACTCTCATTAATAATAAAAAATAAATTGTATTATATATTATAAAATATAAAAAAATACATACAACAAGCCTTGTAATGAAAAACAAACAAACGACCTGTTGGAAAGCTGCCCAATAGGAGAGTGTATCTCCAATATTAGTAGCTATGTTGGTTTAACAACTAACACATTGTCGCGAAGATTGACTCTCAACATCTCTGACTCTAGCTCCATATCACAACATTTGAAGGAACATGGCTGCCACCATTCGGAATTTCGAAGAATTATGGTAGAAAATACAAGAGTATTGCAGAGTGAGAGAAATGTAAATAGGCTAAGAATACTCGAAGCATTGTACATTAAAACAAAGAAGCCTCAAATAAATAATATTAATTACGAGTGCCGCCGGAACGTTATCCCAAGCATTTCGCTTGGGATAAATCTTTAAATATATATATATGTGTTTGTATATAGAAATGTGTTTTATATATGTAAGAATAAAAAAAGTCCGCCCACCTAACTTGTAACAAGCTACCACGTGACTAGGAAAAAATGTATATATAAGTAAATTTAAAAAACAATTTCTACATTTATTTCCACAATATACCTGAGGATGACAGTACTTCTGTCGAAAGCGCTCGCGATTATGGATCCAACATATAAAATTTCGCGAAGAACACAAAAAGGACTATTAAGAGATTGGAGAAGATAAAAAGGAAAATTGTAAAAAATAATAATTCCGTGCTATTCAATAACATTTGTCTATATATATATATATATATATATATATATATATATATATATATATATATATATATATATATATATATATATACGATGAAAGTATATTAAATAAGAAATTTAATACAGATTTAGAATAAATACATAGAGGAAATAATTTAATTTCATCAATTTTAGTCGATTTTAACATCCAAGAATTTATGATTTTTGTTGTCTCAAATGCTATCTATTTGCATATTGATTATCAATATTTCAATAGTTCCCACATATATTTAAATATGCATGATTTATGGTATGCATTCATTAAATACATTGCATACACATATATAGATATTGCTAGACTACCCGTGACCCGTTGGGTCAGTATGTAATATGAGCTATGGAATTCCTGCATGAGCGTGACACTTGTGACGTAAAGAAATTATTTTTTTTACATAACAGAAACATTTCTATGAAAGTTTATTAAAATAAAAAAAGAATATAGATAGATTTTTATGAGTCGTTCTGTTTATTATAATTGATTATTTTTGAAAATAAATTTACAGTTACTGAATTATAAGTGGTTGTCCATACTTATAGGTAAATGTGCACTGAACAGATACCATAAATCTTATTATAGTTAAATTCAAATTTTGATATATCTGCTTTTTTTACATCGTTCATTTCTGTATTACGTTTAAGTTATTTAAAACCCCACTCTATCCATGTTAACTAATAATTTCGAAATAATAACGTTAATATTTAAGTGCGCAGGTCAAAATCTGCAAAAGAAGCGATTTGTGTTTATTTGTTTACGTTGTTATGGGTTAATTTTTATGCGCAACCGGATGTTGTAAACCGGAAAGTGGGTTACATATATCCTTACAAGGTCATTTGAGTTTTATAATTATATAGATTAGGCGTACTCGTCCCCGTCTGCTCACGACTACTATTTACAATGAAACTGTAAACACCACAGATTTCTAAGCGAGCTTCGCTCGTGTAATTTGTTAGCGTTTTAATTTTCGATAGATGATTTTGGAAACTGAAAACAGATATAAAAAAGAATTGTAATACTTTTTCGCGTTCTAAATACATAATTTTATTCTGTACGGTAACAAGTTAATGTAATGTGTAGGATCATGTATGCGTAATAATAATCGTAATGTTTTCATCTACTGACCTTATCGTAGTTGATGTGGTCTGTAATTATGAAGTTTTTTAAAACATAAAATGTACGAGTAATTAATATATCGGTCTTACTTACTTACGCCGTGAATGTTTTGCTAATTCATATGCGTTAATAAATAAATGTGATAATGAATTAGAGAAGTATGTCATCGTAGCGTTTAAAAACGATCCAGTTAAAATTAAGTACATCAGTAAATAATTCATCTCTATAGTATTACATCTTGATGAGCTCTTTAAAAATTATGAGTCCTTTCTTTTTATACGACGAAGAAAATCCACACGGACTGAATATTCAAATCGATTAATTTGATTAATTTTTCCCTCACAAAAATCGAAAAATTAATGAGAAAAATAATATGAAATGGGTTTTCTGCAGGCTGATTTTATTAAGCTTCTTTTTTTTTTTTTACATTTTCACCCCAAACAAGGCACATTGCCACTTTGGTGTAAGGAGCTACTATCAGGGGTAACAACTGCTGGGGTACTATGTAGGGATTTGGGCAGCAAGGTATCTGTTCATGTTACACTTGAACTTCTGCACGTCAGTACAGTTGGGAAGCAGGGACCCGGAATGGAATTCTAAAGTCTAGTGATTCTGGGGAAGAAACTACTGGAATAGAAATATCTTTTACATATAGGGATCACTACTCTGTGGGGTGAGATTTAGCTGCCTGTTGGGTTTGTCGAGGATGTTTACGTCGTGGGGGCACAAGTGCTTGCAGTTCCTCAGAGCATTCTCCATTAAAATACTTGTAGATGCAACATTTCGTCGATGGGACAGGGGCTGAAGCTTAGATGCCAGTTCAGGGCCAATCAGATTGGCGACTCTTTTTTAAACCTTGTCTAGGAGCGACAGACTAGTAGCAGATGCACCAGCCCAAATATGACAGCAATAATCCATACATGGGCGAACGGTGGCCTTATAGAGGTACTGGATACTTTCGGGTGTTAGTAATTTTCTAGCACGGTAGAGAGAGCCTACATTCTTTGCAGCGGTCCTGGCAATGCCTTCAATATAACTGCTCCAACTCATGTTTCCTGTGAACATTAGGCAAAGTAGTTTGAAAGATGTACTCACAGATAAAGTGTCGTTGGTCATTGCTATTGGTGGTAGAGAAGGTTTCTTGTAATTACTGAAGGAAACTAGTTTAGTCTTGGCAGCAATGAACGTGCCCATCCATTTTTGTCCCCATTCCACTACAGATTGTTTCTACCATTTCTTTAGATATGTGTTCATTTGTTTTCCCCTCATGTCTGTTATAGAGAGTGGTGTCATCAGCAAATATACCCATCTCAGAGGCAATTTTGTCGAGGAGGTCATTTATGCATATTAGAAACAACAGATGTCCAAGGATAGACCCTCGGGGCACTCCCGCATTTATATAATATTGTTTAGATGTATGACCGTCGAGTACAACCTGGATTTTTCTCTTATCTAAGAAGGATTTAATTATGTTTAGTATTCTACCAGTGATACCGTATGATCTAATTTTCCTGAGGAGACCCTCATGCCATACCCTGTCAAAAGCCTTAGATATATCTAGAACTACCGCTCTGCCCTCCCCGGCTTTGTCCAGTGAGTGGTATATACGTTCAGAAATTACAGCGAGGAACGGGCTTGTCTAAATCCATATTGTTGGTCAGTCAGAATTTAGCTATGCTGGTTCATGAAATAAGGGAAATCTCGCTTAACTTTATTGAGAAGATGTTTGTGAGTTATGTGTAGATATGTATATATATATATATATATATATATATACATATATATATATTTATATGCATATATATAATTAGATATCGAAACTGTATATAGTTACTCATGCGTTAAAGCATATTTTCATTCTTATTTTCTCATATACTTTTACGAAATATAGATGATAAGGTGTGTAGTGACAAGGGATAAAAAATAAAAATAAATACAAATGAAGCCGACACAAATTCGATGATCTAAAATGTCGAGCAATAGATTTGAATTTGGAAAATACAAAACATTAAAAAAAGACTGAAATCAAATAAAATCCGGAATAAAAAAATGATTCTACAATTCATGTTTATTGCCGCTTTTTCTCCATCAAAATTACATATTTTGCTATGTTTATGTTGTTTTGATTGTTCTGAGATACGGTATTAGATTTTAATCGAACACCGTTTTGTTTTATCGTTACTTTTATCTTTTTAAACACATTTTAATATTTTATAACACAGTTCAAAAACCTATACATAATCTCAAACGCTACAAAGATACAACAGCGCATTCAAGAACACATATACAACTATATGTAAAGCATGGACTACGCCCAGGAATATATTCAAGAATGCGTCATGCTTATATATACATATATATATATATATATATATATATATATATATATATATATATATATATATATATATATATATATATATATATATATATAAAGAATGCGATGTGTACATACGTGTAATGTTTTGTTGCTGAATATTAAAATTTTATTATCCAATATAATGTTATATTTATGGGGAAAAATGTGTTTATAAAGCCGTTTGCCGGAAAGGCTTTATAATAGGTTTTCAATAATGTGACGCCGTATGCGTCAACGGAAGCGCTCATGCAAAACGGATGCATTAATACACTTACGCGCATCCGTACCTACGCATTCTACAAATGAGAAAAGGAACATAAACGTTTATGCCTGTGCAATGACGCATATCAAAAGTAGCGGAGGTGTGTTCAATCCTTCTTGCCTACCTGGCCATCTGACAGCATGGAAACAAATGTTATCTAGATAATATAAGCTAAATATTGTACAGCTCAGTTTTATAAAAAAAAAAACTAGCATGGAAACTCGACATTGTTCGGAATTGGGTGAAAATCGACACGTGATCCAACCTCATGTATATTTTATTATGTTTATTATCATTCGAATCGATGAAACAGCAATTTTTTAATTCAATCGATTCATTGCTTAATCTTGTTAGGGATCCACCTGCAATGTACTAGGATTACATTTTACGTGTTTCCGTAAAGTGATTTAGTTCACAACGCATTGTAATCTACATTGCACTATAGAAAACCTACTGTTTATTCCATAAAATTATTTGTAAATAATCGCTTGACTTCAAGTTTTGAATTCAAAGTCTAGTATCATGGTTCAATTTTGTTCTAAACGAAAAACATTTATTACGAATGCGCTCTTGACTTATAAAAGTTATAGTTAATTTTCCAAGATCGGTATTTCTGCTCGAGTTGTTACAAAACTTCTTAATTGCGGTGGTATTTTAGACTATATAAAAGTGTTAACTTTGGTAAAAATTGGACTCCGTTCTTTTATAGGATTTATTCGATTATCTACGTTAGATACTTATTAGAAGCATTCCGATGAAAGTATACGTACGGACACTCTAAGACACGTGAAGTATCTTTGAGTGAATTTTCAAAAAAATCGATCCAACCGTTTCCGAGTCCATACAGAACGAACACACACAGAGACATAATTTGATTCTTATAATAGTAGAAATATATAATGATTTCATATTTTTAGGGGGTTTTCTCCGTGTTATGTTAGATCAACACTTTTGTATATTTAAATGCGTTGCACAACACTATTAAATAATATTTTTACCACTTATTAAAGTCCAAGGGTTAAATAAGTTTATGGTGGAAGGGAGATCAGATCGTGATGGCTGGTAATGATGCGATGATTGAGAATAATTTGTTTAAGAGAGCGTCATAACAATAATTTATTTATATTTGATTTGAAACCAACCATGCTGTAACCAGCTGGGAGTCAACCACGTGGTATTATGTTCTATGGACAAGCTGCTCTAGAGAATAAACCTTGCTCTTGAAGAGAGGGAGGAGAGAGAGAAAAAAAGGAAATTATTGGCAGTTTTCTTCGGATAATTTTACAATGGAGGATCATGAATTCAGGCGACATTTGCCATAGAAATAAAGGTAGAGTAAAGCAAGACAGGCAAGGTCTCTGCTGGGAGGGGAAAATATAAAACCCTACTAGATTGTGAAGTTGTTTTGTACTCTATCGAGACAGAAAAGAATACTCTGATTAGCACGTACTCAGATGTGCCGAGAGTGTGTGCTGCCTGTGATCTTTTTATTCAAGCAAGAATAAACAGAACAAGTTACTACAACGTAAAAGGTCATTTTTGAAAAATATAGAGAAAATAAAAAGGAAAAATCAGAAAATGAAGAGAGGTAAGTGACGTTGGATTCTTTTACCGAGTGTGTCCTGCTTTGATTATATATATATATATATATATATATATATATATATATATATATATATATGTCATCACCATTGAGTTAACTTATGCAAAAAATAAAGTTTAAAAACAATCCACGAACATCTTCAATTCATCAAAACATATATACATATGCCTTACTTTAAATGCTAGGTTTATTTATGGTGTCTTTTACATATATTAAAACCCTTCCGAATACTTTTGCTGATGAGGAAACTTTGTTTTTTTTTAAATGCTATATGTAAAAATTATTGTCCGAGGCTTAATGCCTACCACAATAATGTCTACCACAATAAAAACATTGTTTTCCGAAACGATCGTACAAATTATTGACTTTGTAGTTGTTCCTTCTAGTGAAACGGATTTTTAATTTAATTCTAATTTTAATTTTTAATTATAAATCACATTACTGAATATTATATACATATATATATACATATATATATATATATATATATATATATATATATATATATATGATGAAAGTAATGGAAATAGTATTCCGACAAAACAGAGAAAAAGGAACAAACCGTATTGTGTGTTCATCAACGTTTCGTCTTTATTTTATTTCAGCGGAAGTCTCGAAATAAAGACAAAACGTTGATGAACACATAATACGCTTTGTTCCTTTATATATATATATACAAACACAACAAATCTCTTATATTATATAAAAGTCACTTTGTGTATGTGAGTTCTTTCCTCTTATGGCCCGAAACGGCTGAGCCTGTCTTTTGCAAATTTCATGCAAAGATAATGTGTATATCTGGCAATGTTCTTAGATATGTTTTTGCAAGAATTTATCTAACAAGTACCGAACATCGGAAAAATCCGATCCAAATACTGTCTTTCTTTTAGTAAGAAACTCTCAGCAAGTCATTTCTTCTATAAAAATGTATTGTCATATGGGGATATAGTTCAGTTGTAGAGCATTCGACCTTTAGTCGAATGCCCCCTTGTTAAAGCCCAGTTGTACCTCACCATTTCATTTTAATTTTCTCTTATTGAGTTAATTAACGATACAAGCTTTATAAAACGATAACTGATTTCTTCGTTTGCATATTTTAAAACTAAACATTAATCATACGTCACTTTACCTGGGCATTCATCGTCAAGCCCGAATATCAGCTAAAACTAAACATTCATCATAAGTCACTTTACCTGGGCATTCATCGTCAAGCCCGAATATCAGCTGACGTGATAGTGTAAACAAATCCAGACGGAGTCTGATAAACAACATTTTCATGATTATTCAAAAAATTTTTTTTAAATAAGTTTACTGGGTAAATTATTCCTCGTAATTTATAATGTTCAATAGAGGGATGATTCTATAATAATACATACACAATCTTCATAATTAAATCATGTTTAAGACTATTGTATGACCAGGCAACGCCGGGCGTCCGGCTAGTATATATATATATATATATATATATATATGTATATATATATATATAGAGAGAGAGAGAGAGAGAGAGAGATAGAGAGAGAGACTGCTTGTGTATGCACAAACGTGCAAACAACTCTTAACATTTTGTAATAGCGCAGCATAAATCGTCGACTGTTACACAACATCCAGTTATTAAAAGAAGATTATCAACTTCTCACTGTAGCAAGATAACACGCAAAATAAATGATGTAACAGGGGCCAAAATCAACTGCGATCTCTATGAGCTCGAGTTGGACAAAAATTGGTCGAAACCCATTTGTGGTCACTGAGAAAATTTACTTTAAAGCGTCGAGCGGAAATCTGCAGTGGTCACATTTATCCTCGTATCCTCTACCGTTTATCAGTACTTCAACTCCCGGAAGTCACACTACTACAAACAGTGATTGCTCTTTTAACATTTTGATGGCGTGGAAGGAAATCTGTTACCTTCATCCATCAGGAGACGGTCCTGAAATGCCAAGAATTGAAATCCGTAAACATACGCTTCACCTTACTTACCTAGAGGGAATGTGTACATCATGTGAGAGAAACGATGAATCCTGGAAAGAACACACTAAGAAAGCCTTTTTCTGCTTTAAAAAAGTGTACACTCGCCGAAGGGGGGCGCACGGGTTGCCGCGAGACGAGTGTCCCTTATATTGGTAGTGTCGATGGTACTCGAAGCTCCTTTTTATGTTAGAGAATACCTCTCTGTCACCCGACCGTTGTCCTGTGAGGCACCATATAGGATTATAGTGAGAAGATCGGTTCAAGATGATAGGATTGAGAGGGACGGTTTTACGAATAGGGGAATGCAGCTCTATATAGTTTTGCGCGCCTTGGATGAGGTGTCTCGATAATTACGAGGCATCATTTATTTGGCTGATTATTAGAAATGTCATCTGTGTCAACAGAAGACTACGCGGTGGACCTGTGGAGACACCAAGTGTGCTATGTAGATATTGGGAGGAAGATATTGACTATGTTTTTTCCACTGCGCTATCGTATGTCTGTCGTATAAGTTGATTGAGGCTTAAAGGTTCGCATACTGAATTGACAGTTCTTTGTTCTGAGGTCAGGTTCGACGTGCAGCAATTGGGCACTGGTCAGTTAATAGAGGCGTGACGTGGTCGATGCTACAAAAGTTAGTCATTTTTAAACACTGCGTGATAATGCCTATCAGGCTGCAGCAGGTGACACTCTCTCCGGAAGATTCCAACAAAAGATGGGGGTGAAAGTTTCGCGTTTGTGCCGAGTAAATGGTGTTGATATCGAGTGGCATTTTGACATAATCTAGGTTCAAAATTTTGGTTAGCTGACCGAACTTATTCAATTCATCGAACCTGTTAGGCTACACTAGGACACTATAAGGTTTTCTCCTACTTTTTAACTTAGCTAGAATTTGAATGACGTTATATGGCCCATCTTTATTTTACTCCTCCTTTTCTCTTCCGTTCGATAGTCCCCAACCCTGATCCCAATTAGGTGACAGATTTGCTATTTTGTCAGTGATGTAGGCCCGCTTTTTAAGTCTTTGGATACAGTTGGTTTTGGGGGGACCTACACCGTTTTCTACTGAAAAAAAAACTGCTTATCTGCCACGTTTCCTAACAAGATTCTAAAGCTAATAAGCAATTTTGACATTGTATATATCATCCATTCGTTTGTACTGTATATATATTTTTTTAATTCCATACTCCCCATACTATATATATATATATTGTCATTTCCGGGGGTTTTTTTAAGTATCTGATTCATGGAGCGATTCTGCTATTTCAGTGAAAGGCTAGTTAAGTTAACAAATATCAAACAGGACGTGTTTATCCCTCCCTATTTTTGTACCGCATGTTATATTTATTTATGCTTTGTAAATATTTATAAATAAATATTGACTTTTTCTTGGAGACTGTTATTGTATGTTACTGCTCTCTTGCTTTTTGTCCTTTCGTTTTTTGTTGCATTACAATACCTCTTGTAGTTAGTTGTATCAATAATAAGTTCTTGAAATACATCAAGTGCTACATTGTATCATGTTGTAGTTACTTAGTTCGGAGCGACTTGTATACATCAAACATATTCATAACTTATTTCATTAATTTGTAAGCAATTATTTGGAAAGATTTGTCTGCAAATACTGTAATCATTATTTTTAATATTTTAGTTTATTTTCGATGCACATTTTCTGCATAGAAAATTTAAAGATACTAAATATCACATACTTAATTATACTAAGTATACTACTTAAAGAATACTCCAACAGTTAAGCACATTTTGGGTTGCAGTTTGACTAGTATATCGTAGAAAAAATGATATATCTGTTGACCTTCTAAGTATTTTAATTACGAAAATCATCGATACGAACTAGAGATCATCAACATCGTTCTGTTCACGATTTTGTATTCTCGGCGTTGATAATGTCTTATGTAATAAGAAGGATAAAATATAAATTGCGCGATTATATTAGGATATGTTCTCGGCGATGACAACTCCATGTTGCTGTACAATTGCGAAAAAATCTGACT
This sequence comes from Euprymna scolopes, assembly GCF_053919585.1. Classification (NCBI taxonomy): domain Eukaryota; kingdom Metazoa; phylum Mollusca; class Cephalopoda; order Sepiida; family Sepiolidae; genus Euprymna; species Euprymna scolopes. Next base: position 47,789,826 of record NC_136483.1, read on the forward strand.
TAATTAAAATAATTATTGCCGACTTTTCTCAAATACTGAGTCTCCACTATGTTAAACTGCCCGAGCGCTCCAACGAATTTACCAGACCCAACATGTGTGCCCGAACTTGTCTTTATTGCAAACTAATGGTTTCTTTTGCATGGAGTATAGTTGGGGTCGTACCAAGTATGGCGATTCAACACTAATAGTGTGGTTCTAATTGCCCGAATCAAACTCTTGTTCATGTGTCTCGCGGAATGCTATATAAATGTCTCGTGCTCCAGGGCTCGCTCGTAGATCGTAGTTAAGGCCGAGCATGGCTTTTTGTGAGTGGTATATACGGGAAAAGCTTTTATAAGCGATACACACTGAAAAATTGTAAACTTTGCCTTGAAAAAAATATCTCTCTCCAATTACATTATACACACACACACACACACACACACACACACACACACACACACACACACACACATATATATATATATATATATATATATATATATATATATATGGGTGATGGGTGTTTCGCTGCTTTATGCGTTTCAGAAATCTTTTCGTTAGTTTGTATTGAAAAGATAAATAAGTTAAATGAAAGAAACAGTTTTGACATTGCGGTGCCGTTTCGATTTGTTCTGAGTTTAATTTGATTCCCTTTTCAGAACAGGCAATAAATCGCGTTGATCAAAAGATTGGCAATTTCACCGGTATCAATGACAGTAAAAGTATGGGAGAGTGGAACATTAATTTATCCTCATCTATCCAATACCGGACGATATCAGACCTCTCAACTAGTGTATATATATATATATATATATATATATATATATATATATATATATATATATATATATATATATATCGTATTTCTATAATATGGGTATCTTTGTTGACGAAAATTTAATTGAGTCGAATTATTATCAACTAATTATTTGTAATTTGTCTGATGCTTTCTAATTAAGGGCAAATATAGATCTCCAGAATTCGCTTGACTTTGAATAGCAAAAAAGTTATTTACTTTTCATTGATCGATTGATCGATGACATTTTTGTCAGCTAAAAAAAAATCTACTATCAGTATTTAACATTACTAATCAGAAAATGTGTTAAACTTATCTACTCCCGAGAACATATAAACTTCAGTACTATTTTTAATTAATGTTCAGCTGTATCATTTCCTATTATAAGAAGAATTAGGTATTTTTTGAATTTTGAGAAAAAAGAAGTACATAATGGAAGTGAAAGTGATAAACAACGTATAATTTAATCGTTTGAAAACCTAGATGATTCCGTTGTACTTTTTATTCTCTTGCTCAGAAGCAAAATTGTTGAACGCAGATTAAAAACTGCAACGCTATTTACGGTACAGTAACGTGGCTTTAAACATTACTGACTCAAATCTGCTTTTAAATCGTAATTATTTATCGTTTTATCGCATATATGTCACAATTAATTACGTAAAACAAAATAATTCATGACTAATTTTCGAACGCTCTTCCCTTTAAAATAATTTAAGTATGTGTTGCAATATTTCTAATATACTTTGAGGGTATGATTACTGGAAGTTGGGAGAGTCTACTTATAGATGCTGCCGATAAGAACTGATGAATTAAATTTAGCCAGGTTCTGTTAGCAACCAATTAAAAACCAGAATTGTTTCATACAAATATTGAATCTTTGAGTATTCCGGCACATATTTTTTCGTGTCAATAGGAGAAAGATTTTTTGCTCTTTGCCTCCAAAACTATGAATTACACACTAAAAGGTCTTCATTCTCAGGACTTGAACAGAATACCTACCTGTAGAGATCACTTCTTAAATTAAACATGGTTTTCAATTGAAGAATATGTATAATGATAACTAAGTATTAGTTTGGCGGATCTTTTTACTGGCTTACTAAACAAAAATTAATGGTTGGGTGTATTTCTTTCCTGACATATTAACCTTTTCATAACCTAAAGGTATTGATTTCTGACGCGCACTACCTATTTTAAACAACTCATGCATTTATTTCTGTATCTATTTCATAGCAAACAGACATTTAACATATCGACCGCTTCATAAAGATTGAAACCCAATACTTATTTGAAACATTATATTGATTGCGTTACTGTTTCACAGCATATCAATCCGTGTCGATTTATTTAATAGCAGAAGTCAAAATCGATTTTCATCGTATTTATCTCTAGTAAATCGTTTAATATAACTATTTTCCTTCTACTTGGCCTGAGCCCACTTATAAAAGAAGATAAAAAGCTATACATTGAATCGTTAAAACAATTCACAGTCCTTTCTGTACCCTAGCCATTTATAGTACAATATATTTGTCAATATAGGGACACTGTGATGACTCTGTAATCGATAGTAGAAGCAATCTCGAATGGATGTCACACTTATAAAATTCTACCGTTCAAATTCTTTGTGACGTTATCTCAAAGTTAATGTCTATCCAAAGGATCCTCAGCTTATTCTTGAAATGTAGTGGTCCATCACAACCATAATTAGGCTAAAGCAAAATATTGACCATTATGTACACAGGATCGAAATGTTCTTATCAATGAATGTAACTGAAGACGTTATTGGTGCACAATGAAATTGATTTCTCAAGTAATTTACTAAGATTCACAAAAGAAATAAAGATTATTATTGATAGAGTCCACACATATATTGTTACCGGTAATTCTTCGCTAATGACATTCTGTAAAATCAGGGCTCGTCTTCATAAATATACCAGTAGGCTATGTTATTATCAGTTTCATTTTTCGGACTACTATTCTCATCGTCGTTAGTTTAGTGAAAATAACATTAAAATAAAACTTATAGTTATTATTATCTTACTCCTTGAAAATCTTCGAGAAGTCTTTCTAATGCAATTTTTTTCAAATGCATACACATATATATGTATATGTATATATATATATATATATATGTGTGTGTGTGTGTGTGTGTGTGTGTGTGTGTGTGTATGCCTGTATCTTTGTAGTTTCCTTGATGTAAATCCTTTGCCAATTCTCTGGCTCCATTACCGAAAACCGTATCAATTCGGCTACCATTAACAGCGTGAAATATCGTTGAATTTAATATATATATATATATATATATATATATATATATATATATATATATATATATATATATATATATATATATATATAATTTCACAATAACAAAGACAACTATATACATGTGTTTTATTATACGAGCTATTTCTTTGGTGTTCGCTAATAAACGATTCGGACAAAGTTCAACATTATTTCGTTAAAAGATATTCCAAAATAGCTAATCTTCTAACACAAAATACAACTGTAATCTAATATATAAAAAGACAATGTGTATGTGTTTTTATGTCTCGAAGCACTTTGACACATGCAACGGATCCTTACTAGACCGTTTTCAAGCTCGATTTTTCGAACGAGAAATATCGAAAAATTGGCCAGAAACATTAACCTTCCCCCTCAACTGGACCGTTTTTTTACAAGGAGGGGTGGGTTATTGCGTAGGCATTTTCGCAAAGTCATCCTCTCGGTTGGATTGACCTAATTTCGATGCTTGGGTCTTCCGGTCGCGCCATAGAGACATCGATCAAGACGTCATGTTTTTGTAAACCTTTCTTCTCCTCCGTGTTACGGGTTCGAGCCTGCCTACCTACTAACACTTTTGTTTAAACCTCTCTCCACCCGATCTTTCTACTGTTATTTTGATCCCCCCGCTACTATCACCTTACTACACCATCTACACATACTCAGTAAACGCTGAGCACCCCCGATACTACCACTATTTTTTTAACAACTTCCCCGCTTCGGGTTCCGTGGCTACACCACCTCTCAATACACGGGCAACACCGAGCACCTCCTTCACGTTATGGGTGTGTTTGTGTGTCTCCCAAACCTTCCGACAGACGCGTTGGAACGTGACAAAATTTGTATCGTTTAAAAATCCGCACTCGCAGACCACAAATATCGAAGAATTGGCCAAAAACATTAATTATTTCACCCGCAACTAGGCTGTTTTCTACAATGAGTGATCACTTTTTCGTCTCCTTTGAATTGACTACCCTAAATTCGATCGCTCGCGACTTCCGGTTTTGCAATCGACGCATTGGCTAAAACGTTACGTTTTTATTTCACCTTCTCTTCCTTCTTTCGGGTTTTGGGTTCAAGCCTACCTGCCTGCCTGCAACCACTTTTTTTAAACACCTCTATCCACTTAGATTGCTTACTATTATTTAGTTACCCCCATTGGGTTCTTTAATACACCACCTCTCCACACCCGAGCAACGCAGGGTGCGCTGGCTTGTATATATATATATATATATATATATATATATATATATATATATATATATATATACCATTTCTTATATAAAAGCCGCGACACTCATCTTATCTTTCATTTTCTCGGTTTCTATTGAATAATGTATTCACCTTATATTCGTATTTCATATTTGAATTATTAGATAGTTGTTATTTGATTTTTGTGTTTTTATAGTTATTAAATACTTAAACGATTTTTTTATTTATTTAGTTTATTAATTTATTTATATTATTTATTATATATATATATATATATTATTGAAGAATAAAGATAAATAGCATTCTTACTAAGATATTAAAAATAATAGCTTTTAGATTATGATATTATTGCTTTTAATAATTTTCTCGTTCTATTCTGGTTCTAATATTACTTCTCGTTATATTAGCCGCTTTACTCTCATCTGTTACGTCATGTACGAAGGACTGACTTATTAAGTAAGAAAATATACGTTTGCAAACACATACACACACTGCAGTACACTGTATCTATTTTAAATATATACGTCAATATATTATTTAAAATACCAGGTCCATTTAAGTTAGTAGGAATGTCAATATGATGTGATAAATTGAACATTAAAATGAAAATGTTGTTTACAAAAAATGAGGAGGATTAATCTCCACCAAAAGCTGCTAAACTATGCAATGCATTATACTAATTAACAATCAGAAGTTTATGAAAACTTATTAAACAAGACAATCTTTAAACTTGTTTTTTCATCTGGAGGTTTTCATTTAAAAGAAATATCGGCAAGGTTTTACCTGAATGCTATTTGTAAAATAGTATTTCTAAATGGCAAGTCTCTCAACTTCATCAAACTCATCCAAAGATTTATTTTCCAAGGAAAACTAAAACAACAAAATAAATGTTAAAAAGATTTATATTTATTTTTAGAGATGATTTCCCTCTCAAACATAAATATTACATATAATTCATACATCTTTTTTATCGGAATTATGCCTTTTGATTAATCGCTCTTTTCATTAAACGAGTGCACAAAAATACCCGCCGAAACTTTCCCCGGCTTTTGAGCGAAGTAAAAGCGTAGGTTCCGCCATCCCTGTCCCTCATTAAACCATACTATGATCTACTTGGAGTGTTTTCTCCCGACCCAAAGTCGAAATTGATCGGCTTCACATCAAAGCTGCATTGAAAGATATATAATCACCGGGTAATTGCTCTGATCCCGACAGAGTTCCTGCCGGATTAGAACTAATCGCATTTAAGTTATTGAACTTTGAAAGTTACGCGCATGCGTTACACCGACCTCGTACTCAACCGGAATTTTCAGAATGCCTGCAATTATTCACCTGGATGCTGTAATAAATCACATCCGTTTCCAAGGTAACATGTTTTAGTTAGCAGCGAACGGTATATGATTATATACTACCTGAGTATTTGTTCCTAAACATAAGAACAAGCAGCGTTCTTCGTGTTCGTCTTGTTCTTGTTCTTGCGTATCCTATTTGAATATCATGGCTTTTCTATTGTTAATTAAACAACGAAAAGCATCGAATACCACACTATCAACCCTATCTTAATCCGTCAACTCAAACTCCATAAAACAAACAATGATCTATGACTCATCGTCTTACGTACTACGCACAGGATTCTCAAGTAATAGTAAAAAACAATATTTACTATGGAGAAATATTCCTATTTTTTAGATTATTCCGATTAATGTTTCCATTTTCAATATTATTAGTAAAAAATGTTAATCAATGTAACCTCCGAACTTGGTCATGTGTATATTGTCGAACTCGGGAATCTTTCTCTCGAACTTCAGAAGGGGTACTGGATTTCGAACGCATTCCTATATTAAATCCATGAGGATAACATGCTATCGTTTAGTCAACCATGATCAGGTAGAACTAATTTTGAACCGTCCACAATGAGTATATTATAATTAAGCAACCAACATTAAATATGATTCTATATGTAACTAGTAAGAACATACTAAATGCTTAATGTAAATACAATTGATATGTGGCACTAATTTATGTGTCTCTGAATTTAAAATTTTAAACGTTGTATTTCATCAGCTTATTCTGTAAACGTTTAACGATTTCACATACGTGTTCTCAGTTGCTTTTTGAAATTCTTTTCTTTTTATTTTTACTTGTTTGTTTTTGTCACCTGAAGATAACATTATTTTACAAAGAATCGAAAATGCTCATGGTGCATATGAGACGTTAGTTAATTTATTTTTTATTTATTTATTTTTGCATTTAAACACAGAAATGCTCATTAAAAATCGTAAAATAAACAAAGTGTATCTTTAATGGAAACAATCTAAACACGGCATGGAGCCACTTGATGTAAAGAGTTTAAAATGTCACTTTAATCCTAAGGCCCTTCCAACGATAAGTGTTTTATGGATAAATTTCGAGCCAGAAAATACTTTTTTGTCAGAAACCGGACGAAATAAAAAAAAAATCAAGAGTTATGTGATTGTTGAAATTAAATCCAAGTTCCACTTTCTACTGCCGAATAAGGAAGTAAAACATTACGCTATGTTTCACAACGTTCGCTTAAATATATGTATAGTGTATATAATATGATAATAGCTACAACCTATATTCCCTACAGAACGGTTCCTATGTCGGGAGTTTAGAAGTCGGTCTGTTTTATACCGGTATTGCTGTCAAATAGAAACGATGTCAAATACAAAACGATGCCCAGATAATCCAGGAAGGATTAGAGTTATTTTGAAATATTCGCACCACCATTTAAGATATAGCTGAGCCAGATATATATATATATATATATATATATATATATATATATATATATATATATATATATATTCATAGCTTTCTTAACAGAATTTGCTAAAAGCATGCAATATATGGACACAACGCGAACCAGGTCCTCAACTCACAATTCTGCGTCTGTAACCACAGCTGCAACTAATATATAGATAGCTATCCTGAAAATAAGAAAATAATATTGCATAAATACGAATGCCGTTAAAACTATAAATCTAATTTAAAAAAAGCATATATTTAGTTAGCATGTAAAGTGTCTAACGAGTAATATATTATGCCAAGCAATTTTATTTACAAGAATCACAATTGTAATAAAATTCTGCACGTAAGTCAAGGGCAGTGCATTATAGATTATAGACGCATAGAACTTCATTTTGAGATTATGAAATATTGTTTGGGCCGTGTTGCCTCATCTGGTCCAGTGCATTAACCGCTAGTATTCACCTCTTGGAAATTTACTCAAAAGTGTATCTAACCTAATAGGTTCTACGCTGTGTAGCAAGCTTTAATGCCTATACAATCAATGCAATGTGGTGGTCATGTGTTTGTTTGACAAATACTTACAAGGATTTTGCTCTTTCGAACTTAATGCACTTGTATATTGTAAATAACTCTGGCATAAATGAATCTCAGAAAAATGAACCTCATCAGGTTAAAGCTCCTAAAATGTTTGAAACTTCCTTCTCTGATAGCTTTTTCCCTTAGACTACTTTCCTTTTGGAATTCATTTCATTATAAAAATATGTAAAAATTTTAATGCGTTTTGAATAATGATTTTGCTACATAACTTCTAACTTAGGATTCCAACTGTAAAGTAGACCCTAACTCACAGCAGCTCCTTCCATCTCAGCGCTATTGTAAATTAAGATAAATATAAAATTAAAAAATAAACTTCACACTCAGTTACGTTATGAGAGACAAATCTTAAAACGTCATTTACAATCGAATGAAAGTAAAAATGTGTTTACGGTGCATTAATCTGAAGTAGCTTTTTGGCGTACATTTTATTTCTTATTCTCAAAATATATCTTAACATTCCCTCATATAAGTTTTCCTTAGTGACAAAAGTACAAAAAGATGCATTGATGTATATCAAATCTAATCTTTCGAAATGTGTCTGCAAAATCAGCCAAGTTCTGGTGCCTGTGCGTTGATGTTCAAATAATTCCAGTCAGTTATATATTTCTTTTAACAGTATTTTTTGGCTGTTTCCTTTGCCGAAGGGTATAGCCAGCATTTCAATTTAAATTCGATATTAACGCGTCTCATTAAACATAAATAATCACAATTATCGATCAAGGAATAAACTATGAATATGTTGTCAATTCCTGATGGCATTTCAAAAAATAAGAAAAGTACTGTGACAACGATTGCTTTATTTAATTATCTATCTATATATCTATAAAAGTGAAAGTGTCTGTCTGTGTATCTGTGTGGCTGTGCGTGTACATTTCCCTACGCAATAACTCTGTCGGTCACTTTTTAGTCTGCATACTCGAAATTTGATTAAAAGGGTACTCATATTTGGGAAAATCGATGTGATCGGTTTTCGACCAGAAATTTGGCTGTAAAGGGGTCAAAGTTCAACGATTTTACCTTTGAGAACTCTACCAAACTCCTCCGACAAGTTTGCGTCTAAACGCTTGAAATTTAAGATATGGATTCCTTGGACATGCCTCTACCTTAATAACTTTATTTGAGCCCAGAACAATAAATATTAAAGGGTCATAATAGGGGTCAAAGTTAAAAATATTGACCGCTTTTTTTTTTTTTGCTCAACATACATCTCCAAATACCCGGACAAAGTCGAGCACCCATGCTAGTATGACTATAACAGTGAATGTGTCTGTGTATCTGTCTTTGTATCTGTCTGTCTGTGTGTCTGCGCGTGTACATTTCCCTACGCAATAACTCTGTCAATTTTAAGTCTACAGAATCGAAATTTGATATGATCGATGTGATCGGTTTTCGGCTGTTACGGGATCAAAGTTCAACGATTTTATCTTTGAGAACTCTAGCAAACTCCTACGTAAATTTTGCGTTTAAACACTTGAAATTTTAGATATAGGTACCTTGGACATGGATCTAACTTAATAACTTGATTTGAACTCAAAACATTAAATGTTAAATGGTCATAATAGGGGTTAAAGTTAAAAAAATTACCTTTTTTTTGCACAGCATTCACTACCTGACACGTGGGCAACGCCGGGAAACGCCGGGCACCCATGCTAGTACTTCTATAAAGATTGTATTTTCTCGTTGTTGGTCCATTTACTAGTTTTATCGATTCTTACTAGCACACACACACACAAACACACGCAAACAAACACACACTCACATATATATATTTAAATTAGGGAGTAGTCACCAACAATGTGTATTTTTTAACATTATTTTATTATTCCGTGTCTTGGTTTTTTATTGAGAATTATGTTTGGATCATTGTAATAATGTTTTTAAGTCATTGTAATCGTTTACGCGCGTTTCAGACGGTCTGTGATGCGTCCTCGTCAGAAATTATTTTCAAATTTTTATATTTGAAAATAATTTCTGACGAGGACGCATCACAGACCGTCTGAAACGCGCGTAAACGATTACAAATGACTTAAAAACATTATTACAATGATCCAAAGATAATTCTCAATAGAAAACCAAGACACGGAATAATAATATAATGTAAAAAAATACACATTGTTGGTGACTACTCCCTTATTTAAATATACATTTTTCTTTCGTTGGAATTTATTAACCCATTTTATATATATATATATATATATATATATATATATATATATATATATATATATATATATATATATACATATATATATATATATATATATATATATATATTGGCAGCACGTCATTATTAAAATAGAAAAGACGGCTCAGCGAATAAAAAAATTATCCAACAAAATCGGAAAAATGAACTTCGTCGTGTTCAACCAGACGTGTTTTAATATATATATATATATATATATATATATATATATATATATATATATATATATATATATATATATACACAATGATCACCACTTATCAAGGCCCGGAAGCCACTCAGGGATAAGAGTTATTGCAAGTACAGTACGTTAGTGTGGAGATTTGATGAAGTGTTTACTTAAGGGGGCGGTTCATTAGGAATTTGTTAACATTGGACTTGAAGACATCCAAGTTGTAGTCCGGTGGGAAGCAGGCAGACGGAACAGAGTTCCACAGGCGTGCAGTTCTAAGAAACAAGTTTGTTAATGGAATCCGCGTTTTGATTTAGGCACATATATAGAGTGGGGGAAATCTTTCACAGTGGATTCAGTTAGACGGGTGTTTTTCGTGAAAGATTGGCGAGGGGGGACCAGAGATTGGAGTTCAGACGAGCACCTGCCATGGAAATAACCATAAAACAAGGATAGGCTCGCAACGTCTCTTCTGTGGGAGAGAGGTTGCAGGGTAGAGAAAAGGGCATCCCCACTAAGCCACGAAGTCTATTTTGTACTCTGTCAAGGCAGGATAGGCTGTTTTTAGCAGCTCCTGCCCAGATATGGCAGCAGTATTCCATCCTTGGACGTACTTAGCTTTTATATAGATAGAGAATTGCATCAGTAGTGAGATATCTTCTGGAGCGGTAAAAGGATCCCACCATCTTTCCAGCGACCTTGGCAACAGACTTGATGTACGTGTTCCATTTCAGATCAGGAGTAAAGGTCAAACCCAGAAGCTCGTCAAAACACGGGGCCTCACCCAGACGAGAGCCATCCATCACAATTGATGCCAGATGGGGATCAGAGCGTTGATGATGTAAGGATAGGAGTTTGGTTTTGGATTCATTATAGGTAACCAGCCAGATCTTCCACCACTGAACCACGCGCTCAAGATCAGAGGAGAGAGAATCAGAGAGAACTTTGTCATTTACAGCCTTTGATGTGTTGCTGTAGATGGTCGTGTCATCAGCATAGATGTCAACGAATGATTTAAGTATGTGTTTAGGGAGGTCATTGATGTAGATCAGGATATATATATATATATATATATATATATATATATATATATATATATATATATACATATATTTAAATCCCCGAAACAGTATTTCATGGTAAACAACTGATGATCCCTTAAAATAAATCATTACTGGTACTATAGTGAAGTCAAGAGAGCAAATTGATGCAGTGATTGCAGGTGATTGAATGACTTACTGACTAAATAGTTTTCTAACAAATGATAAAGAATATCTTTTTTTAATTTTTATTGTATAGTTTTAAAGGTTAAAATCTACCAAGACTATATATATATATATATATATATATATATATATATATATATATTATCTATAAAAGTGAAAGTGACTGTCTGTCTTTGTGTGTTTGTGTACATTTCACTACGTAATAACTCTGTCAATTTTTAGTCTACAGACTCGAAATTTGATATACAGGGTACTGAGATTTGGGAAAATCGATGTGATCGGGTTTCGGTCAGAAATTTCGCGGGTAAGGGGTCAAAGTTCAACGATTTGACCTTTGAGAACTCTACCAAACTCCTCCGGTAATTTGGGATCCAAACACTTGAAATTTTAGATATTGGTTCCTTGAACATGGATCTAACTTTATAATTCGGTAACTATTAAGGGGTCATAATAGGGGTCAAAGTTAAAAAATTACCGTTTTTTTTTGTTCAACATACACCTGCAAACACCCGGGCAACGCCGGGCCAAAATGCTAGTATATCTATAAAAGTGAAAGTGTCTGTGTGTGTGTGTGTGTATCGGTGTATCTGTGTGTGCATATATACACACCTCTGCGTTTCATGTTTACTAAAGATGGGTGCTCTATAGTATCGGACCTGACGAAATGGTTAATTGTAGGTATAGACCGTTTCATAACCTCGAAAATGTTCCAGCAAAACCTAACAGCCAGCCGTGGTTCTCTCCAGAATTTGCTGCTGCTATTGCGCAGAGAAATCCCTTTTTCCATAGCTACTAACTTAATAGATTTACTGAAACTAAAGCCACTTTCAGGACTGCGAGCAATCACTGTAAAAAAGTAATAAAGAACGCGAGAGAGTTGTATTCTCAGTCCGTGAAGTTCAAAGTAGTTGAGCAGCGGTTTGGTTTCCACAAATTTTGGCAAATAGCAAACAAAATCCTGAACAGAACCGTGTGCCCAATCCCAACCATTATAAATGGACCTGAGGTAATCTCGCCAGCATCAAACAAAGCCAAATTCTTTGCCAGGAATTTTGCAGCTAATTCTACCATTTGCAAGTAAGGCTACACACCCCAGTATTTCCTTGTGTATCAGAAATCATGCTATGCGACACACAAATATCTGTACGTGATGTTAAGCTAATAAATTGATTGTTGGAAAGCAATTGGCCCTGACGGCATTTTAATTATAGTGCCCAAAGAGCTTCAACCAGAACTAGCGCGCATACTTACAAAGCTAATATAAGCGTTGTCTTAAGGAGAAATGCTTCCCAAACACCTTGGAAAATCTCATCAGTATGCCCTTTATTTAAGAATTCAGGTGATCGGTCATCTCCAACTCAGTACAGGCCAATAAGTCTCCTGTGTGTCATGATTAAGTTGCTGGAATCTGTGTTAAATAGAGAAGTAGTCAACCATTTCAGCAAAAATAACCTTCTTAGTGACATGCAATATGGTTTCCGTTCTGCTAGATTAACAACAGATGTGCTTACAGTATTATCTAATAGGATTAGCGAATCTCTCGACGGAGGCTTTCTTTCTAGGGCAATTGCTCTTGACATATAAAAGGACTTTGACAGGGTATGGCATAAAGTTCTACTTCACAAGATCTCTAGCTACAATATAGCTGGAAATGTTTGGTGCGGCGAACACGGTGGCTGGCTGTAAATAAGAACTAGATCGCTGTATAGCGCATTCGCTCGTAAGATGTTCTAAGTATAAGGGTGTTATTCTGAAGAATACGTTGTCTTACCTGAGCATTACATAAGCCGTTAATGAAGGCATCTAAAATGTGTTGCTGGTGGGCCTCTAATTCCGTCATTACGCAGAAGTTGCAATCTTTGATCAGTGTTGGAAGACTCTTAAAGAAATAGTCCAATGTTTCGCCTGATTCTTGTCGGGGAGGCCCAAGTAGGTGTCTAGAAAATTCTTAATTGTATAAATTGTAATGAAAACAGGATGAGAGATTCCGTCTAGTAATCTTTTACTCAATTAAGAATCTTACTACTCGTCTACCTGACAATGTACAGCTTTTATAACTTGGATTAGCAAAGAAGAGATAATCAATATTCACAACAAGTTATAGTATTAGTTGTAGTTCATCATATTTTGTGTTCATTATTCTAAGGTAAATTGTCTTTTGTGTATACACGCATATGCTATCTAACTCCTACAGTTTAATAAATTTTGGAGTTCTTAAAAGTGTAGGTGAGCTAAGTCCTCATTCAAACATAGTCTACACCGGTCGTCTAGGTGTCTACACGTGCTGGTGTGCCGTACAATTTTCACTCTACTATCGGTTATTGGAGCGAGCCACTTTTTGCTTAAGACAATAGAAGGATGGCTATTTGAATCCATACGTACGGAGAAAAGTAAATATGAACTTATTTGAACATAATATTTGAAATGTGTTACGCGTTTTTACACGTTATGTTAAGGTGCAGATGAAGTGGGAAAGATGCTGCTAATTTTGGGTTTGAGGAACAGACTTCTAACGATGTAGTCATGTAATGTCCTAGACATACCTAACTTTATGTTAATTGCATATATAAAAAGTAATGATTTAATTTGAAAACCAATTTCAATTAGAAATTTAAGGCATCAAACATTTGTTTTGAAACTATAGATCGCAAATAAAAATGCTGACAATATTATTATATAAATAATTTATTGTTATTTTACCTGATATTTACTTTATTTACCGAAAACTCCTCTCACGCGCAATTCAAACTTTTTTAACGATTCGTTCTTTTCCCTCCATCATCCGTTACATACGAGTGAAACAGAAGAGTAAAAAAACTATACAAAATTCATCATAAACATTTTTGAATTCCCGATAGTAACCGGAAAACACTTTTTGTCCCTGTCAGCTAATCCATTATTCCGTTTTCATCTTTATCCTGTAATCTTCTGATAAATGATGGATTAGTATTTTTCCAAGTTATATGACCAGCAGTAAAAGAATCGAGTTACACTTGTTCCTCATCGTTACTATTTATATTTTAAATATATTCTGGCTGATATACTCTGCCCTTTTATTAGATCTATTGTTCGGTCATGGTGATGTTTTTTTGTTCTGAATTCCATATTCACGTATTCTAATATTTCCTATAAGTTTAATTAACTAGAATACATTAACATACACACTCTTTTATGTAAAAATAAACATTTGTGTTTTATATTTGTATATATGAATTTATAAATAACTATCCCTTTGCACCTAACACTAGTTGATTAACTATATATATATATATATATATATATATATATATATATATATATATATATATATATATATATATATATATACGCGTGTGTTAGAATACGCCTTTTTCTGTATATATGTGTGAAATATTAATCATATGAAATGTACATATACACATTATGTTAAGTAGTATGTGTGTGTAAAATATTAATTGTATATCTTTACACGTACAATTATATGATTAAATTATAGTTTAACTATATCTATCAATCTATCAATCTATCATATATATATATATATATGATATATATATGATAAATATATATATCATACATATATATATATATATATATATATATATATATATATATATAAGAGAGGGAGTGAACGCAGTTATCGGTAAGAGAAAACCTTAGTTTTGAAGTAAAACGTTTGTGAACGTCTTGGAATCCAAGTATTTCAGATAAAAAGAATCGCCCGAGACGAGTGCGTTTTATTAATCAATGAACGTATTAAACATAAATGTACATGTTTAAAATAAACAGATTAATTACAACTGGATTCTGTATTTCGTATCTGCTTGAGTACAAAATAAAGTTACTCATTAAATTACCACTGTTTAACGGGTAAAGAAAGCAAAAACACGTATTCATAAGCGTTTCCAATTGCCCAGGCAAGTGCTAAACAAAGAACAAAGTTCCTGTTTTACTGTATTAAATTGTTTTCATTTTTTTCACAAAGTTCGAGACACACAGAGCGCATGTAAATTGTTGTTGTGTAATATATTTCTATGTATCTATAGGTATCGATTTGCTAAGCTAAATTATAGCAGGCATCAATGATATTAATATAGTTTTTCTAAACAAATCGATTACCGTTTTTTAGTAACTTTTATTCAGTTAAGACAGGATGAGAAGCAAGGAAAATGGTTACATTCATTTAAAAAGAATCGACAAAATTTAATAACAAGCATTATAAGTGAATACAAATTTTGATGAACATAGAGCGGAACCAAATATAAACAGCGAGAGGAAGACGTTGCGGTTGCCAACTGATTAAGGACACCAACTGACAATCGGACTAGTTTGAATCTAGAACCATTTTCACATGATAATATTTTCAACTCTTCGTAGTTTTGGCCGTAATTGCCTCATATCTTTCTCGAAAGAATTCCAAGTAGAAAGATATCGATGAAAACTAATGCCAACAATAATCAGTTGATTCATTCCGAGTGAATTAATTAATGATACCTAACAATAACAGAAGAGGTATAAGTCTGAATATAATGACTGTTCTTTGTTACAAAGTGCGTTAAACAAAAATAAATCGCGACATTAATATCTTACCCAGTGTAAACAGGTATGTCAACTAGCTTTTTACATAAAATTACGTGTTTATTTTTTTCTATAGAGATTTTCATTTAAAATTTTCTTTTTAGCGGAATAAAGCGAAATGAGTTGTCAGTGTTTTATTTCCGCTCTCAGCTTATTTCATATTTCTTTAAATTCATCATCAATTTTTATTGAATTTCCAATGTGGTAATCATTAATGTCTTAGCTTCGTTTGACATCCACGCGTTCCACGCATCATCATCCGCCACCCACCTACATCTCCCAAATGGTGTTTAGTCATGTGACATTTGTCAGCCAATAAGAAACACGGGAAACAAACAACAAAAATAAACCGTCAATATAAACTGGAGATGGTGGCTAAAATTTCAAATATCGATGAAAAAGGAGGGTGAAAGAAAAATAAGATATATCTAGAGTTAGATTGGGGAGATTATAATGTTTGTTTTTTTATGAAATAAGAGAATGTTTTTAGAGGATTCTTTATGGTATTATCAATAAATCCAGAGAAATGGGGACTAGTCTATTTTTAGACATTGCAGATAGCCATCACGTTTAAAATTGATTAGAGTAAATTATGAAAATATATATGGCAATAAGGCTGCAAAGAATTTTCCGCGTTTTCTCTCCGTGAGGATTCTTCAGGCTAAAATGAAGCTTATACTGACAAGGAAACGCGGAAAATTGTATCTAGCTTAATTGCAATATATATTTTCGTTGCTTACTACTTCGCTATACTCAAGCATTAATTACTGCAAAATTAAATAATGCAAAACGATACAGAAAACATTATATGTCCTTATAAAATCTTTATGCGGATACATGAAATAATAAACAATTATATATATATATATATATATATATATATATATATATATATATATATATAATGAAAACAAAGGGATATAGTTTTTACCTGATATACGCAATGGTAAATACAATCTAATATAAATAACAGTATTTATATATGACAAATGTAATCACAACCGAATTAAAAAGGCTCAATATGCAATAGAGAGTAGAGCTTATTATAAGAGAAAGAAAGTTAAAATTGAAAGTTGAAATTTACAATAGAAATTTATAATAGAAATTTACAAAGTCCATATTTCGCGGAGTTTCAAAGAATGCTATTCTTATTATTCTTCTCATCATCTCATCACATGACAGAAAGAAATATAAAAACAAACCGCGCATAATATTTCAGCTTGAATGAAACTCCTCTAGAGTTGATCCAAAATGAATAATAGTTTTTTTTAGATAGAATGTATTCCAAAATAAGTCCAGTGTGACAATACATATAATCCGATTGGAAAGTTTTCAAAAATCCGATTGCAAAGTTTACAAAACAGCTGAAATAATGAAATTTGTTTTTTCCGGGCAGTGCAGTAGTCCAAAGAGAATCTGTCCCTAGTCAAATGGGACCTAATTGTCAGAAGAGAGAAATCCCAAATGAGAACCTTTATCACCGGCTTAAAAAGAAAAATTGATTTCACGCGGGAGAAAAAAAAATCAAAAAGTCGTGAAAGCTCCTATTAATGTGACCGGAAATTGTCTAGACAGAATGAAACAGATCTTTCTATGAAGAAGTTCAATGTCATTAACAAAAATAAGTGTAGGAGTGATGATTATAATTTTTTAAGCGTTGCAGAATCATAGTCTATTAAGGCTGTCAAAAAGTCATGATGATGATAAATATGACAAAATAATAATAATAATAATAATAATAATATTAAATGCAAAATAATTCTAATAATAGTATAGTCAATGATT
Organism: Euprymna scolopes; assembly: GCF_053919585.1. Taxonomy (NCBI): domain Eukaryota; kingdom Metazoa; phylum Mollusca; class Cephalopoda; order Sepiida; family Sepiolidae; genus Euprymna; species Euprymna scolopes. The sequence goes on from NC_136483.1 coordinate 47,807,408, forward strand.
ATGGGTAATAATAATAATAATAATAATAATAATAATAATAATAATAATAATAATAATAATAATAATAATAATAATAATTTAGTAATTATAGTAACAAATTTTGTAATAAGTATAACAAATGTAGTAAAAAAGAAAAAAACTAATATATATATATATCTTTAGATAAATTAATTTTACCTACATACACTAGTGTTTTATGCTTATTAAATCTTCAGTACAGGAAATGATAATTACAGTCGTTTGATAGAAATTGATTCAAATCCTTTGCGAAGTGATCATTCTCTGTCTCTGGAGCCTGATATTTTCACATTAGACGAATATTACTTAAAATTGGAAAGAAGAAAATTTAATATTTATATAATGTCGAATCAGCAGGATATATAATAGTAAACTCAGTAGGATAGTGTTCAACAGTTCAGCGTGGAACATCGCTTTACACCTCGTGTGAGTGTTTCTCATAAACTAGATCTATACAGTTGGTGTTGCCTAGTCGAAATATAATGCCGGGCAAAGGGTTTAGTCACCTGCTATTTAAAATACATTTAATCTCCTAACTTGTTACGAAAAGTGAAAACATGTTGAAGTAAGAATAAAACACATTCATCTTCGTCTCTGGAAATTATGCGAGAAGTAAATCTCATAGTTGAAATGGCAAATAATTCTCATTACTTAAATAAATAAGTTTACTTACGGTTTTAAACGCAACAGTTTACAGATATTAGTAATTACAAAATAATTTAAATCAACTATAAATAAAATTAAAAATAATTTAAATAGATCGCATTTAATTAATATTTCTAAATAAAACAATTAGAGTGATTCTATCGAAACAAACAATTTACATGGATTTAATTATTAAAAATAGATTGTCTTTATTGTAATATATAAATAAGGTTACCTATTGAATATACACAGACGGAGAAAAGAATGTCCGCACTTGTAATTATTTCAAAAACTGCAAATTTAAGCTAAAGTTAATGAAACTGTTAAAACGAACAATAGGTCATTTGATTGACATTTTATTGTTTTATTATTTAACATGTTCATATTTGACTTTTAACTGAAATATTCTAGTGTTCACGTCAATTTAAAAAATAACTTCAATTGTGGAGGCAAAAAGAATGTCCGCACAATGGAAAATTGTTATTTATATGTAACTTTAGGACAATAAGTGCAAGATAAAGACAACAGGAACACAAGGAAATAGTTAATATTTCTGCAATATGACAGCCTGCAATCTTTTGGGAATTCCTTGAATCAGACTGCAGCAATAATCCGGAGAAAAGGCATCCCACTTTTTAAAGATTTTTGTCCAAAGTTCTTAAAAATTTAAGGTTTTATGATTGCTCAGCTATTGCTTGATGTAATGCCATACGTTTTCGATAGGATTGAGGTCTGGAGATTATGCAGGATAATCAAAACACGGAATTTCAGGAACCTCTTGGCATTGCCAGCTGTGTGAATGAGCGCATTATCCTGCATGAAGATGGGATTATCATCCAAATTCCGACCAAAGTAGGGTAGAAAATACTCAGTCAACATATTAATGTACTTGATCGGATTAATTCGATCTTGCAAGCGAACTATAGGCCCTGGACCATTGGTACTAACAATGGCCCACTTCAAAACTGAACCTCCACCAGCTTGCAGCGTTGAAACTGAGCACCTAGGATTAAATTCGTCCTCTTTCCTCCGACGGACGTGCTGCCTACCATCACTGCCTAGCCTAGTGAACTTGCTAAAAAAGCACTTTTGACCAATATTAAGAATCATGATCTACATTGCATCTAACGAAGTCCAGACGGCGCTTTCTGTTCTTTACAGAAATCCTTGGCTTGCGTCTTGCAACATATCCTCGCAAATTAAATTCCCTTAAGCTGTTCTTGAGAGAGAACTTTTTAACAGGATTACACTGTTGTTAGTTTTGGGGAGCCGTTTCAAATCTGTTTCTTAGGCTACGGATATTGAGAGCATTGTCCTCCCTGTTAGAAGTAACGTTAACACGACCAGATTTAAGGGAATCACGAACACTGCCGGTGTTTTGGTGCTTTTGCAGAGTCTTTCATACCGTTTTCTCATCACATTTCAATCTGCGGCCGATTTCATGATTGGATAAACCAGAAAAGTGGAGATTAATGAGCTCCTGACGATCACTAAGAGAAAGTCGTGGCATATGGACTAAATGTTACTATGTATAACCTGGAACCACAACAATTACGATTAGCGATCTTTTGTTGCCTGTTGGTGGATATTTTAAACTGATTAAGGGGCGATAATTTAAGCTGATTTTAAGCGAATTTATTGCTGCTGATTTTCTTTTTGCCTCCTCAATGTAAAGTTATTTTGTAAATTGACGTCGACACTAGAATATTTCAAGTAAAAGTCGAATATGAACAGGTAAAATTATAGAGGAATAATAGGCAAATCAAATGAGGTATAGGTTATTTAAACAGTTGCATTACATTTAGCTTTAATTTGCAGTTTTTGAAAAAAATTACAAGTGCGAGATTTCTTTTTGCCGGCACTGTATATTTGTTGATTGGTTATTTTTGTTTTACGGCATATCAACCCTTTTCAGGTTATTTAATACCGAATCCAAAGATTCGAAAGAAACATTTTTTAATAGAATATATTTTTTGTTTTCAAGTCGGTTTCTATTAAACCCAGAGTTGGGACCCTGACAGGTACTACCACTCCGGGTCAGAGTGGACCTGGGAGCAATGGCAATTAAAGGGTGGCCTCACCACTGGATATAGTTTAAGGTCATATCCAGGACCTGTATATTTGTTTTCAACATTATATATATATATATATATATATATATATATATATATATATATATATATATATATATATATATATATACTCTTGTGGAATAAATGTGTATAAACGTATGTTTACATTATGAATCTTAGTTTCTGAAACAGTGTTCTTGTCACATTCTTTTTGAAAAAGAATCGCCACTTATCAAGACCCGGAGGCAATTTGTAGGATAAGGTTAATGAGTGTACAGTTGTCAAGGGGAACATGTAGTAGTCAACATAAATAGTGGAAAGTTGGTAAATTGGATAACTTAATGGGATAACTCATCAAGAATTTTTCACGTTGGATTTGACGAAAATTATATTATACTCAGCTGGAAAGCAGGAAAAGGGAAGAGAGTTCAAATGCTGTGCAATTCTCAAGAAGAAGCCTTTTTCATAGAATTTATGTTTAGGTTTCGGCACAGATAATGAGTGGGGGAAATTATTGATAGTGGCTTCAGATAGACGACTGTTTTTCGTAAAAGTCAGGGCAGTTGTTCTCATAGTTTAAAGCTCAGAGGAGCACTTGCCATGAAAATAACGGTAAACAGAGACAGGCTCGCAACGTCTCTTCTGTGGGAGAGAGGTTGCAGGGAAGATAAAAGGACATCCCCTATTAGGTTATCAAGTCTAAAATCTCTGTCAACGCATGATTAGATAACTCTAGTAGCTCCTGCCCAGATGTGGCAAGAGTACGACATACTTGGCTCTTATACAGGGAAAGACTGACATCAGCAGTAGAACGGTAGAATGGACCTACCATTTTCCTAGCAGCCCTGGCAACGGATTTGATATACGTATTACATCTCAGATCTGGAGTAAAAGTCAGACCTAGAAGTTTGTCAAAATATGGAGCCTCTCCAAGACGAGAGCCATTCATCTCGAATAATACCAGACATGAGTCAGACAGTTGATGATTGAAAGGTAGAAGTTTGATCTTAGATGCATTAGAATTAACCAGCCACATCTTCCCCCGTTGCACTACGTGACTAAGATCAGGGGAGAACTAGTCAGAAAGAAGTTGGCCGTTTACTGTCTTTGAAGTCTTACTACAGCTGATAGTGTCGTCAATGTCTACAAATGATCTTAGGGTGTGAATTGGAAGATCTTTGATGTAGATCAGGAAGAGATTTGGTCCCAGGATGGATTCCTTAGGTAAACCAACATTAATAATGAGGTTCTGATTTCTGCCCATTAACCACTACTCTTATTAACCTATCGGAGAGAAATGATATAATAATTAAAAAGATATTTCCAGCTATACCGTAGCTGGAGATTCTGTGAAGTAGACCTTTACGCCATACCCCATGTAAAAGCCTTTGATATATCAAGGGCAATTGTCAGAAAAGACAGCCTTCGTTAAGAGATCTGCTAATCCTATGAGATATAACTGTAAACACATCTGCTGTAGATCAAGCAGAACGGAATCTATATTGCATGTCACTAGGGATATTATTTTGGAGATATGGTTGACTACTCCTCCATTTAATACAAAGTCTAGCAACTTAATCTTGACGCACATGAGACTTATTGGTTTGTATTGAGAGAGGTGATCGGGCATTTTAAATACGGGACATACTGATGAGGTTTTCTAGGGTGTTGGGAAGCATTTCTCCTAAAGACAACGCTTAAGTAGCTTTGTAAGTATGAAAGCAGGTCCTTATTAAAGCTTTTGTGCACTAAATTGCGTCACTCGATTTATTGCAGATCAGTAAAATATCAGTATGTCATATTTTTTCTAAATATACGTCACAACAACATAAAAATTATGTCATCAAACGACTGCTTTTAGGTTAGTTATTTCCAAATTTTTAATTAAAATTCATGCGATATTACCAAAGTTGTGACATTTTATTTTTCATCGTTGAATTTCCACTGTTAATCGCTTTATTGCAGGTTACTTAAAATGTTGTTTTAGGGCAAAAAATACAATGCCTTATCATGCGAACTTTATTTTTTATTATATTTTTTGTCAAAGAATAATGAAAAAAAGCGCATTCTAGGCACTAAGCCTCAAATAAATTAATTATTTATCGACATATCGACCATTTTTAAATAACTTGAAACAACATTTTGTCCCCCGCGGAAGTTAATTGTTAGATCCCAAAAAGGAGTTATGGCTCTAGCAGTATCAACTATGTTCTCCACAAGGAATCCTTTGAAGTAAATTGCTCTGCTGCCTCAGAAACTGCTCTTTTTAATACTGAGCAGAGGTATTCAATGGGGTTATGGTCTGGAGAGCACGGTGGTCAGGTCCTGAGAGTTTCTCAAAAGAAGCCCATAGATTCAAAGAAAGACTGCAGTCGCCCTAGCAGAATGGGATGGTGCATTGCCATGCATAAAAATCATCTGAACGCGACGTGACAATGTTAGGTAATCTAGCCATGGTGACAAATGTTTATCCAAAAAGCCGTGTACGCATTGCTGGTAAGTTTTACACCCTCTAGAACTCGGAATGATCCAACCAACTTATCCTTAATTATTCCCTCCCAACATATGATGCCTCCACCTCCTCGTTGGCGAGGAACTATTTAAGGAGTTGGAGTTCCGTTCGATTTCAAAACTTTGGCTCATCCATCCGGACCCTCAAGTGTAGTACGGGTCTCGTCTGTAAATAAGACCTGTTGAAAATCCATTTCCATGTAATTCTCTGCCCAAGCCTTTCAGCTTTCCCTATGTTGGTTGCTCAATGGAGGCCTTGGACAAGTTTTGATGTACCTTGCCATTTCATTCAACACATTACATCGGGCCTTCTGGATCCCGGAGCGAATCTAGCTCTTGCAAAAATGGAAGCGCTGGTGCTGTTTGGGTTTCGGTTTACTTCCCTACGAATTTTCCGAATATTACGATGTGAAAGGCTTTTTTCTGGTGCCCTTATCCTACCTAAATTTGGTGTGGAGGTTGTTTACAAATGAAGCCACAGTTCTTGGATCCCTTTCCAGCTCCATAGCCAAATCTTTGATGAACAATCCTTGTGCGAGTCCAGCAATAATCCTTTTCTTTTCGATAACGGTTAATCCCTTTTTGTGGGGGGGGTTAAAAACCTGCATAAAGCGATGGACAGCATACTTTCTTGAAAATAAATAAAATGGCATAACTTCGTGAATATCGCATGGATTTGATTAAAATGCTGGGAAATAATAAACTTAAAACAGTCATTTGATGGCACAATTTTCATTTTTGTATGACGTATATTTAGTGAAATATTAATATTTTACTAATCTTCAATAAAACGATTGACACAGTTTATAATAGGAATGCCGTCAAGACCAGCTGTTTTACGTGAATCGAGGTTTTTGATTACCTTGGCAACAGATATTTATAAGTCGCATAGCGTGTTTTCAGAAACCAGAGCAAATAGGGGGATGGCTGATCGCCTAGGGTTGAATTAGCTTCCAAGGTTTGGGCAAAGAATTTGGCTTTGTCCGATGCTGACATTACTTCAGGTCCATCGATGATGATTAAGATAGAACGCACACTTCTATTCAGGACCATGTTTGTTATTTACCAAAATTGGTTGGAAGCAAGCCGCTACTCAGCTACTTTGGATTTGACGGACTGAGCATAATCTTAAAAAACTATTTTAAATTGTCTTTTTTCTTTCAGTCATGTATTAATTTTTCTTTCAGTTTTCTATTAGTTTATTTACATGAGTTTTTTTCCTTTCTACACTTGCCCTACGATCACCTCTCCTTCTAATACTATTGTTAAAATTTATTATTCGAATTTATTTTTGTCAATTTTCGGCTTGTGATTCACTTGCTAAATTTCCTCTAAATAAACGCATTCTCCAATTTTGAATTCAACGTCTTCCCAAATTCCCTTTGAAAAAAAAACTTCCGATGCCATTCCATTTTTAAGTATTCTTTTCAAATAGACATTCTAATAAAGGCGCCGCCTAGCGTCAAATGTACGTAAAATATGTAGACAATTTCCATTCAAATTAAGTCGGGAACGACTCGAAGAACTATAGTCAGGTTGATTGAGAATTAAAGACGTAAACTTGATAATTGAATTCTGGTAAGCATTTAAAAAAGTATTTTTAAATGTCTTTTTTTTCTTTCAGTCATGTATTAATTTCTCTTTCAATTATGTATTAATTTATTTCCGTAATTATTTTTCTTTCTACACTTGCCCTTGATCAAACTTCCTTCAAATACAATTGTTAAAATTTTTATTAGAATTTAGTGTTGTCACTTTTAGGCTTGTGATACTCTTGCTAAATTCGCTTCAAATACACTTTTGAATTCAACGTGTTTTCACATTCCTTTTGAAAAAAATAAACTTCCGATGCTATTTTATTTTTAAGTATACTTTTCAAATAGACATACTAATAAATGCACCGCCTAGCGTAAAATGTCATGAAAGAGGTAGAAAATTTCTATTTAAATCAAGTCTGTAACGACTTGTGGAAAGGTATCCAAGTTGCTCAAGAATTACACATTAAATGTGTCATTTTAATTCTTTATTTCAGTTAGTGAGAGGGGAGCCTATCCCCATTCTTTCCTCTAAACAGGTCAATTGAACTTATATTAAGTTGGATACATATTAATTAAATTGTGAACAAACAGACAGTAATACAACTTTATTATAATAGAATATGATATGTGAGTGTACGTGTGTGTGTACGTGTGTGTGTACGTGTGTTTGTACGTATGTGTACGTGTGTGTGTATCCACATGTGTGTTGAAACGGATATCAATGTCTCTTGGTGGACAAGTATATTACGTTGGCAAATAATATTATTAAATAAAAAAGATATTTACTACAGAAATGAAAACAGTCAAACATTGCAAATAAAACTACTCAATATTTAAAACAGTATTTGTGTTTTTTAGCACATTAGCTGGACAAGAAAATGCATTGTTCTTCCTAGGTTCTATGAGAGTCATTGTTTGGTCGACCCGCCTTGGGATATTTTATGTTAGGGAATCTTTTACCTCTCCTCGACTTATTTTCATGTATGACATCCAGTTAAGATGAAATTAAGAACGGAATGTATGAGCCTTACCCGATTAGCATTTAGCGAAATGTGTCAAGTGATTAGTGCTGACTTACTAGGAGTCATATTTGGATGGCCATTCTGTTGGAAATGTTGAAATACCTAAATTGACAGGAAATTTTTTTACATGATTATGCGAGTGTAGAGTGGTTAGTGGCTGATGATTGAAATGAGTCTGTTTATGGCTAAAATTAAACAAACTTTCTCTGATTTCCCTTTTTTGGTCTTATGCCAGATTTTGTGTAAAAACTTTTATTCCTATGCATTTGTTACAATTACCTAGGAACAATCATTCATGAAATATATATATAAATATATATATATAAATATATATATATATATATATATATATATATATATATATATATATATATATATACTAGCAGGATCGGTTAACCGGCGTTGCCAGGTGGTAGCCTACAGTCCCTCCCGCATAAAAAATTAAAGTAAGCTGTTGTTGTTGTTGCCCAACTTCCAACTTCCTAATGTTAAGAACGGCTTTAGAAATGGACACCCCGAACCTCTCTATGGTAAGAACGGGTTTGGAAATAGACACCCACTTTGTGATTAGGAGTGAGTTTAAAAAATGTTTGCCCGAAATGTAACTTAGAAAATCGCTGTGAAGTTTCGCACGCGCACATACAATGAACCAACAAAAAATTTGATGGTTGCAGTGTCTGTCAGCCCGTGTGTATTTATCCGGCGGGAAGGGTATGGTATTTTTGTTGTCAGTACTGAAGTTAAGGTGACAAAATACGCTTGAACTCTCTATCACGTGAAAGGAACTAAATTCCTGTAATCACCTGAAAGTTACCATGTAAACATGTTAACGATATATCAGAAAGTGACGGTTTAAAATAAGTCTTAAAAAATGTGTAAACCTTTTTTTAATTTTAGACAACAAAAACAAAATCATCTTTTTTTAATTTTAAAAGAAATATTCTTCACAATCATTTTTACACCTAAAACAAAATAATATTGGAAAATAAGGCAAACACAATTTAATTTGTTTTGCGACGTATTTGCGTTTAAAAATACAAATAGAACATTTAATTTTACTTATACTCGTGCGAGCCCTAAAAATATATAGCAACCCTCTATAAAAATGAATACAGCACCGAGTACCTGTGTAACACCAAAGAGAGGCAGCATCAGACCATTAGGGTCGATGTGACGCTTTTATTTAACGTTAATATTTTATCACGGGCAATATCGGGTAATTGAAAGATAGATGTTAAGATCTTATTCCGGACAAAACCGGTTAACAAAAAAATATATGTTAATATTTTTGTCCCGGGCCGACATCGAAAAAAAAAAGAAAGACCTGGCTGAATTTCAATTCTGCCAAAGTATTTTTTTCTCTTTCTTTCTTCAAAGCATAATTCGATTGTTGATATTTTTTCTTTGATTTGAACAGACGCATTGGTCAGGTTCAAAGAGTGCGCCGACCGTTTGTGGTTGACAAATTCAGGGACACAATTCATGTGTCAGCTGGAACAACAACAGATAGATTATGTTTTTGCTTTGAACTAAAAACTACATTTGTTGGCGTCACAAAATATATTTGTGACAAGATCAAAGCAAAGATAAATAATTTCTTTGGAATTAAAATTTCACACACGCATTTGTCGGCTTCAAGGAGTGTTTGTCGAATAAAATATTAAATGATTTTGTATGACTCTGATAAAACCATTTGAACCCAAAATAACAGTGCTAATGTTTTCATTCTGAAACCGAATCGCAGTTTTGAAATATACATCAAGAGATTTTTGCCACCCGACAATTTTCAATAACATATTTTGTCGAGATGTTAACAGAATAATAAATTGTTCATTTCCTTTGATAATGACAAGTGTCACATCTAAGGGCAGAATTAATGGAGCATTTTTTTCTTTGGACTCAGTTTTCTTACTTACACGGTTATCGCGTATTACGCAGTTTCCGAATTATCCAATGAGAGAAAACTGGTTATTTTCCATAGGCCGTTTTGATTGATCGGGGAGGAGTTAGAATTATTTTTGGATTGTGGGAGGTGGTCAATTTCTGTCATCAGTAAAATTATCCAATGAGAGAGGATCAGACGATTTGGTTATCGAGCATTCTGATTGGTCGGGAAGGAATGGAAAATTGTCGCCCCGCCCAGTGCTCTACTATATAAAGACCAAGAAAGTCAGAGCAAAACAGAATTAGAACAGAAGAGGAGAAGAACAGAAGAGGAGAAGAACAGCAGTCGGAACAAACCAGAGCGAGTCCGAGAGTCAAGCCACCTCACCTCTCCTCTCTCTCCCTCCCCCCTCGCCTATTGCCCGATAACTAAAAAGGGTTAAATTAATAGACCTGTGAATTCCAGCAAGGGGAAGCCCCACTTAGAAGTTTAAATGCTTGCTTACAAATTCATACTCCAAACTGTACATATGTTTGTATATATTTCTTTTATGGTTTTCTTTTAATACATTCCATATAACCCAATCTCCGGAGTCTTTGTTTATTCAAAATTCTTCGATTTGCTGATGTGCTGATGTTTTCATTATTATTTTTTTAACTTGTGAAACTGCATCCGTCAACGAGCATCCGGTATCTCCGAAGACGAAATCTCTAGACGACCACAGAAGATCCGGCTTTGTGGACATGGCAGCAAGGACGATTCCACCAACGCACTGAAGAAGGGCTTACTGGGTGACGCGACGTACCGGCGGGGTTTCATACCTGTGCGAGCGCCAAAAAATATCCGCAGTAGCCAGGATCGAAGTGTAACGAAAAGAGGAAAAGGAGGTAAAATAAATAAAACGCTTTAGTCGACTGGCTCATGATGACCTTACGACGTTACAGGCCTGCGAAATAATGCAAATAAAACGTACATATCGCGAGGACTGAATGATTTACAAGCGCCTTTATATGTATGTATCGCGAGGCGGTCGCAAACTGCCCCTCTTTGCAAAGAACGACCCAGGATACGGTGACAGGAAACGATACCGGTGTTGTCAGTGTCCGTTGAATATATCAGAAATAAAGAATAAAATTGATAGAGGGAAAATGGGTTCGAACTCACTATTATATAATAAGAAAATAAAATAAAAATGAACGAAAGAAAACAATTGGTTTGTTTGTAGTTGTGGTTTGCTTACGCACGGTTATGATTTTGACGACACTCCTTCTTTCTCTTTCTATCTATTTCTTTATTACTCTCTATTTCTCTATCGCTATATCCGTGTGTATTAGTTTTCATACTGGCGTCGCGCTAGCGCGTTCTTCTCCTAAACTCTAATTTCATGCGTACATTTGTTTATCTATTTAGAAAGCGTAAATTGTGGTAAATATTAAAAGGAATAATTGTAACCATATAAAGAAAATACCAATCGGTTTGCTGTGGTTTATTTTAGCACGGCTACAATGTTGTCAAAGCTTCTCTCTCTCTCTCTCTCTCTCTCTCTCACCCACTCTCTCTCCCTATCTATCTCTCTATGTCTCACTCTCTTTCTCTCTCTCTCTCTCTCATACTTTATCTCTCTCGAAAACCTCTAACTTCGCGGGCACATTTGTGTATCTATGAAGAAAGCATAATTTGTAGTAAAAAGTAAAAAGGGTAAACGGAGTATTATATTTATATAAAATTATAAAAAGAATTGGTTTGTGGTGGTTTACTTTAGCACGGTAATGACGTTGAAGACGCTCCTCTCTCTCTCTCTCTCTCTCTCTCTCTCTCTCTCTCTCGATCAAAACCTCCAATTTCACGGATACATTTGTTTATCCATACAGAAAGCGTAAAGTGTAGTAAACAGTGAAATTAGTTGAGAAAACACTGTAAAAATAAATTATTAAAAAGCAATCGGTTTGTCTTGCGCTACAACGATTGTAACGCGTAGAGATAGTAGCCATATTTGTATACGTCTAACATGTTCGTTTATCTAAGAAGATGTGTAATCTCGAATAAGCGATTAGTCGGCAGGCAGCTAATGAGAATGCTTGGAACTTGTATAGGAAAGCATTAATATTTTCTAACTGTGGAAAAGAAAAATAACGGATTGTTTATCTTTTTATAATCAAGTTACGAAGAGAGACAGGGCAGTATATGTAAAATGTGTATATTTATACCCGGAGTAGACTGGTGTCGGTGATAGGTCTGAAGAATTAGAGGAAAAATTAGTAACTACTTCCTCTAAAGACGGGACGCTTGTGATGATGGAATCCTAGGATAAAATGTAGGCTTCTATTATGACGACAAATATGTCTAAAATGTCGTTCTAAAGTTAAGAAAGGAAGCGGTGATTAGTGTAGACATAATACATTTGTATGTGGCATTTGCTGTTGCAAACCTATGGTACTTTCGTGCGAGAGAAATTCCTGCAATCAAAATATATATTGAGATGAAAATACTGAATCGACGACTATCCACGGCGAACTCTCTTTTAGGAACACATCGATTTTGGGTTTGTGCCGAGAAAAGCATCGGACTGAGTCCCTCAACGATCTCGATGAGTGGTCCCACCCGTTTGTTCCTGGGCGATTTAAAGGTTTTCTTGAACTCTCTCTCCAAAGTTTTTTTCAACTTTCCCTCACGTCTTTAAAACCATTTCCCACGCGGAAATACTATAGCAATAGTTTACTTCTACTTGTGCAGCTGCCATTGATCAAAGGCAGCATACATACTGCAGGAATTGTAAAAAGGTAATAGTAAGAAAGAAATACAAGTAATTGTAAAACAAATAGCGACAGCTAAGAAAGAATATACCTAAACGACCAGAAAACGCACCAAAGCACCAAAATTAGGCACCGTGTGTAGTATTAATTCTTCTAATGCCCTCACCTCCAAAAGAAAAAAGTCTGTCAATACAGAAGGGATGGGGGAGGGAAAAGAGGGAGAAGAAGAAGCAGTAGTTGTAGTTGGTTTTATGGGAAAGATGGCGAGACTAACCGCGAGAATTCCCGAGATTATGACCCGATGTCATCCCAGCTGTGCTATAAAAAATGGTCCGCTTAGATTCCTCCAAGCTTGACAACAAATGCCTTAAGGAATTTGCTTTCCTGGCTGTTGGAAAACTGCTTCTGTGGTACCAGTTTACAATAATTCTGGTGAAAGAACTGACCCATTAAATTATCGCCCCATTAGCATTCTCCGTTTTTCGCCAAAATATTTGAGTCCAAAATTAACCCAGATTTAGTCTATTGTATTACAGTTGCTAAACGTCTGACCGATCTAAAATATGTATTTATGCAAACCCGTTTAGAGCAGATATATTTACTGAAATCTTTGAACATATATACGATAGACTGGACAAAGCAGGGGAGAGTAGAGCGGTAGCACTATATATACCAAAAGCTATCGCTCAGGATTTGGCACGTTGGTCTTGTCAGGAAAATCAGATCATACGATATCACTGAACGAATAGTTTAGATAATTAAATCCTTCTTAAAAAGAAAAATCCAGGTTGTCCTCGGTTGTCGGACATCTAAACAATATAATATAAATGCGTTTGTACCTCAGGGGTCTACCATTGGACCTTTATTATTCCTGATAGTCATAGATGACCACCTTGATAAAATTGTCTTTGAGTTTGATATATTTGCTAAAGCTACCACGCTCTATAACCGGCACGAGGGGAAAACAAATGAACACACATCTAAGGAAATGGCAGAAACACAGGAGAAAGACCTCCAATCTGTAGTAGGATTGGGACAAAAAGGGATGTTCACATTTAATGCTGCCAAGACTAAGCTTGTTTCCTTCAATAATTACAACCCCCCTCTCAACCACAAATAGCTATGGCTAAAGATATATTACCTGAAAATACTTATTTCAGACTCCTCGGCTTAACGTCCACATGGAACATGAGTTTGAACAAAAACATTTAGAGCATTGCTAGGGCTGCTGCGAGGAAAGTGGGTTCTCTCTACCGTGCTCGAAAGCTACTTACGCCTGAACATATTCTGTATCTCTACAAGGCCCCCATTTGTTCATGGCTGCAGTATTGTTGTCACATTTGGGCTGGTGCACCTGCTACTAATTTCCCACTCCTGGACAGGGTTTAAAAGAATAACGCGAACCTGATAGATCCTGAACTGTCATCTAAGCTTCGGCCTCTGCCCATGGACGAAATTTTGCATCTTCGTGCCGGTTCTACGAGTATTTTAATAGGGGATGCTCCGACAAACTACAAGCCCTTGTTCCCCCTCGACGTTAATACACCCAACAAATCCGACAATCAGCAAAATCCCACCCCAACACTCGCTCGTAAGAAGCCTTCTACTCTGATAGTTTCTTCCCAAGAACTGCTAGACTTTGGAACTCCTATCCGGGTTCCTGTCTTTCCAACTCTACTGACATGCGAAAGTTCAAGTATAATGTGAATAGACATCTTGCTGCTCATCTCCCAGATAGTATCCCTGCAACTTATGACTCTAGTAGCAGCTCCCTACACCAAAGTGGCACTGTGCCTTGTTTGAGGTAAAAATGGCATAATAAAAAAGATAGAATATTTATTCTGAAAGCCTTGATTCGAGAACTCTCTGTGTTTATTGTGTGAATGTAAATAATGTAAATTTAATTGCGTGATTCTTTTTTCAATCGTCGTTGGATATTGGTTATTATCACTTTTGGCGGAACGGATAGTTTATTTTATTTATAATTTGCAAATTATTATTCATAAAAATTAAAAAGTAAACAAAATTTCTAATATGTTTTTCAAGAGTAAAAGCAGAATTAAACAAAGGTCCTAATTCATTAACGTTGAAGCCCGGGTGGGATTTCGAATATATAAGATCAATGACCCTTCTCAAAGTTCAGTATAAGGTTGTTTCTTTCATTACAGCACACTATTAATGGTCCTCTTCGTAAAAAATATATGCAAGTAATTAAATAGAATGCCCTTCCAACAAACTGCACTCTAGAAATGGTCGGTGTGGTCTTTACATAAAAGAGTAATGAGATATTTGAGGTTTTCAAGAATGAGTTAATTCCATTTGCCAGGATGAAATTAAATAAAAAAAGAGTTCAAAGCAGCTGTTAATAGCTACCAGACTGCTGCAAAATGATGATTGTATACAACCAACCGCTTGCATCTAATCTACCCTGATTCAATAAGGGGTGGGCAATACTTCAAATGGGTACATTACTGAATGATTCAATTAGTGGTCCCCTCTAGGGAATTTTATTTTGATAAATTATTAATTGCATTCATCCGTAAATATCAGTGACACTATATATATATATATATATATATATATATATATATATATATATATATATATATATATATATATATATATATATATATATATATATATTACATATTTTAAGTTTAAGTTTTTATATATAAATGCAGACTATTTTAATATGAATATGCATAGTTAAGTTTTAATTTTTGGACAAATATGACCGTCTACACCATGAGGATACAGACTATATTTTTAAAACCTCAATATTCAATGAGAACAGAAAAATATATACAACTTCAAATATGTCACGTAAAAAACAAAAATATTGCTTTATTTTCCTGAAAATACTGTATAAGGGTCGCCAATTAGAACTTAAATACATAAATATGCTTATTAAAAAGAAAATTTGCATTTTAATTGCTGTTTGATCAGTTATATATTTCAAATTGCAATATTTTTAAACAATAGAAAGACTTCTATATCACAGACACACATACCACTTTATATATATATATATATATATATATATATATATATATATATATATATATATATATATATACAGGAGGGTCGTAACAAAATAATGCTTACTATTTTCCTAACCAAAAAGAGTAACTGACTACGAAGATGGGAGCGGCCTTTTGGGTATCAGAATTTATTTTTCTCCATAGTCACCACCACACTCAATGCAATTTTGCCAGCAATGACCGAGAGCTGTACATGGCGTTTGAAGATCGTTTGCCTGACAAGGTTTGTCACAAAGTTAAAAACCTCTTCTTTTTGTTTACACGAAATGTTAAGAGCCTACTACTAGAAGTGAAAACATTAAAACGAGCAACCATTTATGTTTAAGAATCTCTTTTTCTACATGGTCGCAACTATTGCCATGGCACTTTAGCTCGGCATTCAAGGACGTACCTCTGCTTTTGGTGCACGTCTATGAAAGGAGGTGCTTTTTCAGTCTCATACTGTCAATATCTGCGACGGAGAAATGCAACATTCAGGTCATAAATATATAAGTTCAATCATCATAACAATGCAATTTTCAATCCGCTCTTGTTAATTTAGAAGAAATAAAAAATAATATCCATTACTTTTACGCCCCTCGTGTGTGTATATATATATATATATATATATATATATATATATGTATATATATATATATATATATATATATATAGAGAGAGAGAGAGAGAGAGAGAAAGAGAGAGAGTTGCCTAAAGACCCTGATCTTCTTGGAAGTGGGAAGGACTAAAACTTGCTGCTATTAATCTGAAATAACAGCAAATGGAGACTTGATTCCAAGTATTTCTCATATGTTATATATTCTCTCTTTTGGAAATAGGGTACGATTATAAATATTTCCAGTATCAAATAATCCTTATACACTGTGAAATTTACTTTATGTACGAAAACCAAAGATAGGGGAATATAATATATGAAAAATATTTAGAATCAAGTCTCCCATTGCTGTTATTTCAGATTATTTGAAACCGCACCAGCAAGTTTTTGTCTCCCCTCTATCCAGGCCAGTAGGTTTGGGGAAATATCAGATATTTTGTAATTCATATGCAAAACTAGGAAAACAAATTACTATGATTGAAGCATTTCATGGTAGTAAAAATGTGTCAGAAATATGCTCTGGATGATCGAATACCCCTTTAATGTGCGAACATAAGAGCAAATGTCACATAGCTCACTAGCCAATTCAGGTCATGTCTGTTCCAATGAGCCTCCCTTTTGTAAAATTTTGATCAATAGTTGGTGATATTTTAAACATACAATTGGCTAAAAAGATTATATATATATATATATATATATATATATATATAGTTTTTATTATTATTTTTAAACAATAATCTAAGAATAGAACTCAGGACTATGTGTATCACCATGACTAGATAATTTTACTGTTTTTATATCGTTTAGATGTCTACTTGTTTTATATCGTTTAGATGTCTTGTTGATTATTTTTTACGGTTAATACGGTTAAATAGTGTATTTTCCTTGAAGATTATTTCACGTAGAAAATCGCTCATATTTATTTGGAAGTATATAATATTTTTATTTATTTATTTTATACGCGCTGGACTGTGATACACATGTTCTGTAGTTCGATTCCGAGACACACTCAAGCTACGCTAAACCGAGATAGATACCGTGAAACATGCAGGCACGCATATTACTGTTTTAAAAAATAATAAAATAAATTAGCATACTTTATACGTGCAAATAAATATGGGCGATTTTCTAAGTGTATTGATCTTCGAGGCATATTTCTCGTTAAAAAGTCAACAAGAAAAGAAATGTTCATTTCTTTACTTCTATGGAGCGAAACTACATGCAAATTTGCATGTATTTTGAAGATTGTAATTCTGTTCTATGGTTTAAATTTTCTGACAATTAGTAAAAAAAAACTATATTTTCACACCAATAAAATATTTACCTACATTTATATATATATATATATATATATATATATATATATATATATAGTCACTAGCAGGCCAGCTCCAGTAGTCTTCCTGTGGCCTTGCCAGGCCGCTAATATATATGAGATGTTTGTGTGTACAAGATTAACCGTATGTATACTTTAACATGTTGACATTCCTATAAACTTTGTTTTTCTTGCAGCAATATGCTGCATTTTTTGTTACTAAGTGTATCTTTGACAATGATCTCAATATATCTGTTTCAATGTTCCTGCTGAACGTTAAGCCAAGGAGTTTAAACAAAGTACTTTAAGGTAATGTATCATTAACTATGGCTATTAGTGGTTGGTGAGGTTTCTTGTAGTTATTAGAAGAAAAAAGCTTAATTTTGTAGCATTTAATGTGACCA
Source organism: Euprymna scolopes (assembly GCF_053919585.1). Lineage (NCBI taxonomy): Eukaryota > Metazoa > Mollusca > Cephalopoda > Sepiida > Sepiolidae > Euprymna > Euprymna scolopes. The sequence continues at coordinate 47,825,207 of NC_136483.1, forward strand.
TCTTTTTTTTTTGTGCCCATCTCATTACAGACCGGAGGTCTTCCCTTTCTCTGCAAATGTTTTGCTACCGAAGAGATGCTGCGGGACTGCCTCTGTTTTATCATTATTTTTCAGAGCAAATTCTCCTCTAATCTTCATACTACAGTCCGTATCAAATTATTAACGAGTTTACATTTTTCTTAATATTTAAAGGACGAGTGAATAAACCTCCATGAAACTTTGAGAAAATGCTTACAATACTATTCAGATACTCCAGTCAGAAAATAAGAGTATTTAAAGCAGTATTAGCGAAACTATGGCAGAAGATAGGAATATCTCCTGATTTCAGTGTGTCAAGTTATTAACGACGTTGAGAAAAATACAATATACCGATAACCTATTTATTGAAATAATTTTCAAACATTAAATGAACTAGGAAAATGCTTAGAACAAAATAACTACATAGCAATTTCTACATTGATACAATTAGTAGGGGATATGCAATCCTTTTTTATGAATGACTTGTGAAAGACGTTGTGACTTTTATGAAAGACGGTGATCCATGGAATTAGTCAAATTTGTGATTTCATCAACAGTTATTTCTCGCACTAGCTCTTGGAGAGCATCCCACAACTCATCTTTGCTCTTAAATTGGCGTCCACTTGCATAGAGGCGTTGCTTGATGATACTCCAAAGGTTATCAATTGGGTTCAAATCTGGCGAATGCGCAGGCCACTTCATATTCCGTTGTCCAGAGAACTGCAGTTGTTGCAAATACTCTTTGCTTTGGTTTACTGCATGCGAAAGAAGCATTATCCTGCATAAAATAATAGTTCTTCTGAACGTCAACCTTTGTTTCTTCAGCCATGCTTCAAATTTCTCCTTCAGAAAAGCTATGTAAGCATCTGACGTTATTTTTACGCCTTCTGGGACTCTCTATGGGCCAACAAAAGTACCTCCGATAATCCCAGCCCAAATTATTGTCCCACCACCACCATTGTAAGCGCCTTAAACGCTGATGAAGATGTCGCCCATCTAGGTCTCATTCCTTGCTCCAGCCATCTGGGTCATCAAAAGTGACACACACTTCATCCGTAAACAAAACTTTGGAAAAATCCGGTTTCATGTTGGCCTCTGCTTTTCAATCGGTTTTGTATGTGATGTTGCTTCATAGATTTTGCCACTTCTTTCAGAAGGCGACATCGAGTACTTCTTGAGATATTCTTCAATCCGGCTTGGCCAAAGACTTCTCGACTTGTCTGTTCAGGTTTCTTAAAAACCACGTTTAATTTGAAGTAGAGAGCGGCGGGCAACAACTCTAGATTTACCTTTATCAGCTCTCTTACGTATCTTTGTAGAATCATTGATAAAGTTATTCACAGATTGATAATACCTCCTATCATTTTCGATATTTCAAGGGTAGGTTAACTTTTTGCCAGCTGTTATGTAATAATACTCTTTTCGGAACTACTAAAACCACCTTTACGACCCATTTTATTGATGAAACAAACTGCCTTGTTAATAACTTGACACACATCAAATACCGTGAATTCAACAGTTACGATGGCAAGTTGTTTACATTGCGCAGAACAATACGAACATTTCACAGTACACGTAGCTCAGCATTGCCAAGGTTTTCGAATCTTTTGATGCAAAACTACCGGCATGTTTCTGAAACTCGTATAAAAATTTCATCTCGTTACTAATTTGACACGCAATGTATGGTCAGCCTTTACAAAACTTTTTAAAAAATCCCTTTATAAACATAAACATTCCATAAACATTTCGCCCATTCTCTATGTGCAACCCTCACAAACAAAGATTCTTTCCTAGAACTGCACGCCTGTGGAACTAAAGTCCAATGTAAACAAGTTCTTCTTGCTTAAAAATATCTATAATTGTCGCATGAAAATTTAAAAGGTGTGAACACCATAATATTAAAAACTGATTTTATTCTTACATTGTCAATTTAATAGAAACTTAAATTACACAAACTTAATAATAAATGGTTATCAACTGAAAGTGCGTCCTATTGAATACAGAAAATATTTTATTTACCACTGAGGAAAAGGGAACTAAAACAAGATCAAACTTGTACTATGTAAAATTGGATTCATTCAGAAATATACAAACTCAAGAAGTATTTTTCTCTCAAATCCAACGAAATTTGTGTTTAATAGTTTCGTATTTAAGTAATAGTAATCGCGAGGCTGTTGCATTAACTTCGCTCTAAGCAGACTTTTAATGTCTCATGGTCCTTTAGTGACAACATGAAATATTCTTCCCAAGGAGGTCCAATGTCTCACAAGTTCAAGCAAATAAAACACGTGGACGCTTAAAACAAGTCGTATGTCTCTGACGTTCAACTACAGCAATTCCTTATGACTGAAGCAATTGTTTCGTGATTGTTGGAATTTAAGCTGTTTGGTTAGTTTATAAAGGGTTAATTTTTAAATGAGCGAACATAAAACGGCATGTGTGCGTTAGAGAAAAAAAAACATTTTAATACATTTGTATAAGTGTTGAGACAGCAGATAAAAGGTATTATATTTTTTTCGTTCATATCCCGCTGAAGAGGAAAATGAAAAAGGCTTGCCCGGAAATGACGTAGTTAGTGTACCTTTAATTAACCGCCATCTTTAACATTACTGTTTTTTTTTTCATAACACACAGATTCACTTGTTTTACTACTTCTATTGCAGTTTCCATTTAGTTGCCTGAACAAAAGAAAGTCAGATGTAAGGTCATTTTTTATGTTGGAAACCTAGCTTTCGAAAGATCCATATTTGTGAGTGAGACAAATATGAAAATTTAATTATTATACATTCGGCAAAAGACAGAACAGAAGCTACACGTTGGTCTTTGGGATACTCATGCCAAAATGTAGATGATGTGGGTTTCTAGTAAGAAAAATAACAAAGAACTGAATTTATTCTAAACACAAGAAAGAGCGAAAAAAATTAACTGACGATTATTATCTTTTTTACATTGTTTTGGTTGTTGCATTTTCGTAAGTAAATGAATAGTAAGAAAACCTACGAATTTCCCAAGTCTAAAACAGAGAATTAATCCGTGATGAATTGGGGTAAAAACTAAAGTACATAACAAAGTAAAGAAAAGCGTACGAGACAACAAAACTAATGAAATCGCTAAACTGTTGTTATTGTAAATGAAACGAAAGATTTCTTAATGAATAGGAAAATAATGAGAAATAAAATGAGAAAATCGTCAAAATAATAGAAATGAGAAAATAATAAAAAAATTCATTAAAGGAAATATATACATATGTGTGTGTGACATTTCTTTGTTTAATTTATTTACGATACTCAAACAAATTCGACAATTGATACATAACATTTTTACTTAAATGTAAGATGGAACAAATTCTTTCGGTAAGCAATCTGATCCCCTACAAATGAAGCTAAAATTTAATAATAATAATAATAATAATAATAATAATAATAATAATAATAATAATCATAATAATAATAATAATGATAATAATAATAATCATAGTAATAATAATAATAATATTAATAATAATAATCATAATCATAATCATAATCATAATAATAATAATAATAATAATAATGATAACAATAATAATAATAACAATAATAATAACAATAATAATAATAATGATAACAATAATAATAATAACAATAATAATAATAACAACAACAACAACAATAATAATAACAATAATAATAATAATAACAATAATAATAATGACAACAATAATAATAACAATAATAATAATAACAATAATAATAATAACATTAATACTAATAATAATAACAACAACAACAACAATAATAATAACATTAATAATAACAATAATATAACAATAATAATAACAATAATAATAATAATAATAACAATAATAATAATAATAATAACATTAATAATAATAACAACAACAACAACAATAATAATAATAATAATAATAATAATAATAATTATGATAATAATAAACAACATTCGTCCTAACTCCTTACTTCAACTTTAATCTTTACTTAAAGTTCTCGTTTTCTCCCAGCTCTCTTAAAAAATGCTATGTGGTTTCCCATCCGTCCTTTTGACAACCGTCAATGTCATCGTACGAATATTAATACCATATACGCCGTATATAGAGGAAAGTTTTTTTTTTCTTTTCTTTTTCTTCAATAATCCCGTCAATTGATATGATAGAGCCACCCTTGTTGGTATAAGTCACGTTTTGCATTAATTTCGCCATATTCCCCCTAATTTCATGACAAAAACAGATAAAGCAATTATAAACCTTTTTTTTTATTTGGGTGCTCGTACAGAGTGAGTGAGCAACAATTTCCTATACGGTAGAATTGCGCCCAAGATTATTTGCTGGTGGCCTATCATGACCGGCATTGTTGTCAGACAGTGTATCATCGTAATCATCAGGAGTTGCCTAGCTCCTATTGTTGGAAGCATCTATCTATACAGACCTTGGCCTGCTAGGTTGGTCGCTTTATTCTGCCGAGGCACTAGCGATATCGAATGGCATGCGAGCTCCTGGACACAGATGCAAATTCTTTTATATAATAAGAGATTCCATCAACCAAAAACTGGATTTCCTTTTTTTAATGATCTCAATTTGCATTTAGTTAATGCTTTATATATAATTTCATGCACCTTTTATGCGGATAGAATCTAGGATAACTATTTATATTATTCAATTAAATATACATACATTAAATATTCGATATCTGTAACCCAAATCATTTAGTTGTAGCACAACAGCATGATATATATCGTACTGACATAGAATCATAATTTTGTCATGCAATACACGGATTTCATCTATCGAACATCGGACAATCTGGAGATTATCAGTACAGTAATAAATCGGTTATATTCTGTAAATAAAAACGAGCGCTAACTTGTCCGTCAAATATATAACAATCATATATTTAATATAATAAAACAAACTTTGTTACATATAATCAGCGTGTCCGATTTTTTTTTTGTTTTGTTTGGTTCGTGGTTTAAACACTTCAATTTGGAACCTGGGACAATTTAGAGAATTTCAGCGCATAGAATATTTCGACACTGAACGACTAATAATATGAGAACTTTGTGAAATGTCTAATAAGCTTCTCACTAGAACATTCAGCATTTTACAGAGGTGTGGAATCAAAATACGTATGGATTCAACGTAGCGTTAAATTTTTAAATGTCACAGAGATTTCTACTCAAATAGCTTCTTCCCTAGAATGGCTGGACTTTGGAATTCTCCTCCTCCGACCTTCTTCCCAAACTGTACTGACATGCAGAAGTTCAAATGCAACGTAAATCAGCATTTTATCTTTTTTAGGCATGATCATATTTAGTAGCCCCTTATTTCCAAGTGGCAATATGCTTTGTTTGGGGGTGAAGGGTAGTAACAAATGCTCGGTTGAGCTCCAATCTAATCTCCCATCGCCAAATTTTCGCGAAAAACACTCCTCTAGTTAAAACCACTAACAATAATGTCCCTTACTTATCATCCATGCCTAAAACTAAACGTAGATTCCATGAACTAAGCTTCTTTCTTAGAAATGCACGCCTGTGGAACTCTGTTCCGTTTGCCTGCTTTCCAACTGACTACAATATGGTCGCCTCCAAGTTGAACAACAAATTTTTGATGAGCTGTCGTCTCAAGTAATCCAATTGTTCAAATTTCACTACGAACAACTACGACGATATTGTGCCATTGACTACCGTACACTCATTAACCCTTATCTATGAGTGGTCCCCGGGCTTTGATAAGTGAGGAATCCTTTATAAAAACTATAATTATATTACGATAGAAAAATGCGAGTATGAAAAGTAATATGGTTAAGCTTCAGCACAGAAGAAATACAAGATATTCTCGTAAAAATATTATGAATTTATTACGTAAAATATTGCAGCATTGAGAATTGATTATGTAATGTAAAATTGAAATTGAATAAAAAATGTCTTAATGCTGCAAAATTTTATGTTATAATTTAATATTTTTTTACTAAGATTTCTTGTCCTTCTTCTTTCCAATGTTTAATATATATATATATATATATATATATATATATATATATATACATACATACATATATATAGTAATTTATAAAATATATATGGCTCTACCTACGTATTGAGCACTTTTGAAGTAAATACTTAAAGTTTACGCATAAATCTATACTTTCGTATATTAATTTTATGTGAATAAATGAAGCAGTTATATATATATATATATATATATATATATATATATATATATATATATATATATATATATATATATATATATATACAAAACACTAATAAAATTAAATAAAAAAATGATTTTATCATTTCTTAACATTTTCGGGTTTTCAAATTTTCTTATTTAAATATATATATATATATATATATATATATATATATATATATATATATATATATATATAATTATCCACTGCTGTTTCGATATGGGAAGCACTCCAGCACCAATCCTTAAAAGATTACGACTTTCCAGCATCTGTATCTGCAAGGCAACGATATATAAATTGGTCGGCCAAACTATGTGGGATAAAAGATAAAACCTCTAGGGTATTCTCCATGAAGAACTATACATTGGAATGAACAAACAGATTCATTTTAAGAGTGTTTATAAACCAGAACACCAATCATGTAATATTGAACCTGCAACTTCAATGGTAGCAAGTAAATCACAATTCGTTTACTCATTTTTTTTTTTGTTTGCATTCTTTCAACTGAGTAAAATGAAAAGAACCTTAGTACATTTCTCTTATCACGATTCCGACAATCACCAAATATAACCTTTGAAGCTATCGGGAAGAAAAAAAAATAGAAGAAATATAAATCACTTTCGTGTATTTTTTAATGTTTATTTCCTATTTACGCTTTTATTTTTATTTTTTTTTTCGTGTTGAATTTTTTTAACACTCCGTTGTATTCTTACACGATTTCTTTGAATGTGTGTTTTCTTTGACCTACAAGACACTGTACATAAGTCGATAAATACGCTTATCTAATTGACGAAAGCTTCACAACGATCAAGAGTTCAACTGATTTTTCGGTCAAAGAAAAACAATTGAACACCATTCCATTAAATTTGTCCTGGAATAGCATTGATTGTATAGTGTGATAATAGCTATACTACTAATATTACATTTACCAGTACAACGGACGATAATAATAATTAGCAGAAGTAGTATTTTGATATTTTCTTACTACAACTAATAAAAATGCTAACATGATAGTGTGACAAGGTAGTCTATTGGAAACTATGCAAATATCTGCAATGAAAACTGCAGACAAATGCTACAGGAACACCAGAAATAGTATGGCAGAAAAAAATTACAAAAAAAAATCCCAGTGACGTTGTTGTAAAAACAGACAAACTTATTCAAGCCAGGATACTGCGCACGAAAACATGTTGTATTATGGTGTGGCTCCCAGGTTGGGAAATCGTAATAGTGCGTAGGACTCCCTGGCTGCGGTACATAGCAGTTTTAGTTACGTCGATCGTCCGCAGGTTCACTTGTTTACTAAGCGGTTGTGATGACAACGAGTTAAGACTAGTGAGTTATCTCACCTTAGACTGGCACTTTTTCTTTATCTTGCCTCTCGTCAATTGTCAAAAATGTCATAACAACGTTGAACCTGAAAATAAAGCGGTTGACGACTTAGAACGATCAGCTGTAACTTAAAAACATGCATTAAAAGACGTAAGTCACAATTGTGTTTGTTTTTGTATAAAATTATATTTTACAATATAGTTACAATTTAAAACAAATCGTCTTTTTTCTTTTGGTGGTTCTGAAGTTCCCAGTTAGCAGTTTTCTCACAGTGCTCTGAGGAGGGAAAAATGACGCTTCGACAATACGGTCTTCAGCAACACATGCCGTGTTTCTCTCTCTCTCTCTGCTCTATCTATCTGCTCTGCTGATTCACCGTTTTTATTGGCATTTTGTCGCTTTGTTTTCTCTATCCACGCGTCCTGTCAATCGGTTGATACATGTGTTCTTAAGTCACGTTTTGACCTCAGAAGAACATTCGATTTTGTCTTCAACGAGCGACACGTGAATTACCCACTCATGCCAATATCTGTAATTCCAGAGCTTACGAGGAATATCACGTTTATTTGTTTTGTAAACAAAAAAATCGTCGTCCGATTTCTCTGTTTATGACGTAAGCCCTTCCTCTTTTCAACAGGTAGACAATCGATTATTCGATGCCCACTCTTTTAAATCTTTTATTAAAGTTTTTTCTTTTCAGTTATGTATGATGGTTCCAGCCATTCATTACATAACAAACAGTTGATAAGAAAGAAAAACTATTCTCAGATAGTAGATTTTAGCATTCCAGCAGATAATAGGGTTAATATCAAGAAGGCAAAATAAGTACATAAAACCATGAAACTTGCTATGGAGATCGTTCACAACATTGTATGAATAGCATTCAAGGTGAAGACAATATTCCGAATAATTTAAATAATACTAATTATTTATCGTTATTTGAGAAGATCAAAAACACACAGATTTATTCATTTTCCTCGTAGTAAAATATATATTTCGATATTATATTGACAAATAAAACTAAAAAAACGATTTAAAGATGGCAATGATAAAATAAGTTAATTTCCTTAAAGAAAATAATATGCATTTAAAAGCAAGTTTATTCCGTGGAGAAATCAATCATACAGGGCTGTGTATTGTTTCCATTTAAAAAAGGATGATGCGTTAGGATTTATTGGCAATGTTTTAATGTTTTCAAATTTCCATGATTTTCTACACTGAAAACATTTGCAAGAATTCGATCACGAAACTTTATTAATATCGTTTAAAACTATTACAACATTTAGTTTTTTACGAAGCTTTGACATTTAATTGTTTACGGACGGTTAAGCGTAAATATCTTTACGAGTTCATTTTTAAATCGCAGTCAATAAATCTGTTCCGTCTTTTAACGAAGAGACACCGCATATCAAAATTTAAATACAATTAAGAACAAGAGTTATTAGATGAATTTTAAGAGAGAATTATGAAAAGATTGGATATAATAAGTTAAATGAAAAGATTTTATGACTTATGAGATCAGTTTATGAAAAGTGTTTATTGATATTACATCTGGAAACCCTGTTTTAGCTCTCATAGTTATACTAATCGGAATTTCTTAGAAAGAAAACCTACTCATATTATATCATCATGAGTCGCATCTTAAGCTTGATGCGGATTGCGAACCCACGTGACTTATTTTACGCCATGTTCTGATCCAGGGCAAGTTGGTTGATGGCACCTAACTGCTGAAAAATGTCCAATCAAAAACATTTCTCTCACCCTTCTTAGATTTCCTCTGCCTCTTTTTCTTTCCAACATACCCTTAAAACATTACTGTCACAGGACAGTGGTTAATCGTTTGACATGGTCCCAAAGTTTAAGAGTTTTACATTTGATTTTTATCAAATAGAGAAGATAGGGGAGTAGTTTGACAGAGGTTTAATATTTTCTTTTTACAATCAGGCGATGTCACGTAATGAAACACATTACATGATTTTAAAAACGATTGGCTAGTTGTTTAATCCATGTGATACAATCAAGGCCATATAACTACTGGAGGAACAGAAATTAAATAAACTTTTACTTTAACAGTTGTCTGCGCCATTTTTGAATTTTAGAAGTAACAGTAAACCCATCAAACATCTCACCTAATTCATTTATTTAGAGCATAAACTGGCTTTCCCCAGTGATCACGAGAGGACATTGACACAGGGCGGCTTTTCAAAACATAGCACCATTTATATGATACTATCGCCTTTATTAATACTGGTATTGTCAGAATTACTGCTTTCTTTCGGTTTGCAAGCCTACATTAATAATACAAGAGTCTCTCTAATTATACGTATTAACATAAATGAATTTTTAATGGGCTGTTTAAAGTCTTCAGAATCATTATTACGTGTTTAAGACTGTGACGGTAATCGGTTCTTATATACAACGGCTAATATGAATAATGTTTCTTGAATTTTCCATACAAATCCTTCTGCATAGAAAAAAAGCATTACTAGAAATTATTTACAAGAGACAGAGCCCTTTATGCCCGGAGCTTACAAGAATAAAAGATACTCATCTCATCGCAATGATAAAAAATACCTATGGACCTCAATTTTGAAAAGTCCAAGACTATAGTTCAGAAGAAAACCGTCAATAAAAAAAGGGTTAAACAAACTGGAAAAGGAAGCTCTATTGAAATGAGGTGTCAAAACAGCAAATGATGGAAACTACTAGACCAACCAGGTAAACTAGCTGGAACAAAAGAGGCAGAGAGCAGATCAAACAATTCTGAAAGAACACATGCTATAACAGTATTCTAGAAAGAAAGTGAGACTGGCAACATCAGGTCTATGAGTAAGAAGGTGCAGACAACAAAGAATAGCGGATGCAAACACATTAAATATACTTTTCTGCATCTTATATAACTCTCAACTAGAAAGGAGATTCGCAAACTAAAATACGACAGCAGTACTCCATACATAAACTACTCTATCGTTATTTCTATTGAGATTGCTCAATTGAGCTCCAATCTTTGGTTTTTATTTTAAAACATTAAAACACTAACCCGTTTAGATACAACCACTATAAAAAAAACCCTTTTTCTCTTGCATACATAAACGCAAACAGAATTTCCATGAAGAAATTCCCGTTCTAAAAACTCCACGTGTGGCTGCTCTCAACATGACTATAACATGATCATCTTCCAACCAAATGTAAAGAACTACGTCTTTTCTAACCTAATTCTTCCCGTTCAACACATCGTTTTTAATTTTTTTGTTTACTAGTAAATATTACCATCGTATTCACTTTTATCATCAAATGACTTTTCTAGGTTAATAAGAGATAAGTATGACAAAGATGAGAAAGATAATCATGCGAAATTTGAAAGCGGATTTTAATATTTAAATGGAAATTCGAAAGTAGTTAATTGCGAGAATTACAGTTTATAGGCCGGAGAAAAGTATTATGGTTCATTATTTCTATTCAACATATGGAAAACTATATTTTTATTGTGATATTTTTGCATCACAGACTATTTCTTACAAATAAAGGATAATATCGTAAAGTTAACGTATCCTATAGTATAGAGTAGAGCGGTATAAGGACATCGATAGATAAGATTCACATCGTCAAGTGAAACAAACTTCCGCTAGCAAATAAGCATAAAGAATGGCATAATCACTTTCACATACCGGTGTTAACTATATCACCGAAGTTAAGAAACGTTGTGCCTGGTTAGTACCAAATGGGTGATTAATTTGGGAATTCCTGGCGCTGTATGTAGAAGGGTGTCGACACCTCGATGCAAGAGTTGCAAAGACTTAATCTCGTCATCTCCCCTACAGTTGATATACATGCGACTGGAAACCGCTTGTTTTCTCGTAGAACTTCCCTTTTTAGAGAAAGATGGTTAAACGCATTTTTTTTAGCAAATCAGGGAATAAATAAAAAGCCTGATGGACATGACTATAAAAACGTTGACTGATTCGCGTGTAAAAATAATAAAACATGTGTTTATTTCGGGAAAATGTCAGTTTGTGTGTGCCCTAAATTATGTTAGCATGACTGCTGCAAAGGATTATATAGTAGAAATAAAATTAATAGTGTGGCCTTTATAGACAAATGTTAAAGACTGAAATTAAATATATTACATCTGCCTTAATATTAGTGCATAAAGCAAAAGAATAGATGCAATAGATAATGGTCTCTTCGTTGCGTTACTTGCGAATTTGTTCCAGCCTTAAGACGTGGAAAATACGAAGTATCTTTAGTATGTTGAGGCTTCTTGATGATCAAAAATCAACAAGGAAATATTTGTTTTAAACTACATAATTTTTATAATTCAAAATGTTGTATTCCCACCATAGGAAACAGAAATAAATAAATAAATAAATGCGTGAAATGTGGATGGTAGACACAGGTCAATTAAGACGCAGATATTTAAGTTTAGAGGATGACCTCCAATCAGTAGTGGAATGGGGACAAAAATGGATGGTTACGTTCAATGCCGCCAAGACAAAACTGGTTTCATTCAATAATTACAAGAAACCTTCTCTACCACCTATAGCAATGGCCAACGACTCTTTATCTGAGAGTACGTCTCTCAAACTCCTTGGCCTAACGTTCACAGGAAACATGAGTTGGAACAATTACATCGAGAGCAGTGCCAGGGCCGTTGCGAGGAAGGTGGGCTCTCTCTATCGTGCTAGAAAACTTCTAACGCCCGAAAGTATCCTGTACCTCTACAAGGCCACTATTCGCCCATGTATGGAGTATTGCTGTCATATTTGGGCTGGTGCATTGGCTACTAGTCTCTCACTCCTTGACAGGGTTCAAAAGAGAGTCGCAAATCTGATAGGCCCTAAACTGGCATCTAAGCTTCAGCCTCTGTCCCATCGTCGAAACGTTGCATCCCTCTGTCTGTTCTACAAGTATTATAACGGTGAATGCTCTGATGAACTGCAAGCACTTGTGCCCCCACGACGTAAACACCCTCGACAGACCCGACAAGATGCAAAATCCCACCCCCACACTGTAGAGATCTCTAGATGTAAAAAATCTGTCTACTCCAGTAGTTTCTTCCCCAGAACTGCTAGACTTTGGAATTCCATTCCAGGTCACTGCTTCCCCAACTGTACTGACATGCATAAGTTCAAGTGCAACGTGAACCAACATCTCGCTGCCCAAATCCCTACATAGTACCCCAGTAGATGTGTTCCCCTGATAGTAGCCCCCTACACTAAAGTGGCAATTTGCCTTGTATGGGGTGAAAATGTAATAAAAAAAAATAAAATAAAAGATTTGCCGGCGCATTTCTTAAAATGTCCAAAAATAAATTATTAAGAGATTTGTTTTGAAAACATCAAAAACAAATCTAACGATGACAACGAAAAAGAAAACTTTCTGTTTTCCTATCATTAAAATGTATATTTGAAACAGTTTAGCGTCGAAAAAGCTCATGTAATTAAAACGAAAGCTTTATTTGGATAATACAAGGAAGTCTTCGATGTATAAAAAAGTGTGCTATGGTAGCCAGATTATCGTTTCCATAGTCGGGTAACAGTAGAAATAGCATAGGTTTATGGTATAACTAATTTATGCTTGCTGTGCATATGTGTGATTACGTTGTTGCTGCCAAAGACTCCAAACTCTGGCTGTTGATTATTTTCCGGTTGTGTCAGTTTCAGTGACAATCTTCTAAGTGCGATCCCAATTTGATTCTCTCAGCGAACCAAACATCGCTGGCTATTCGTCTACTCTATATCCTCTATATATTTATTTTCGATCGAAAATCCTAGACGCCTTGTCTTTCAATCAGTCTTTTACTGCTGGTCAACAGTAGAAGCTAAACGCATTTCTTCTTCTGGACATGTCCCTATCAAGCAACCTGAAAACTTACTACCAATTGCCAGGGTGCTATCACGTCTAGGGAATTCAAGAGATTTGTCGCCTTCCATATCATCGGTCTATCTCACTTGATCTGGTTAGAAAAGGTGTGCCAAAGAGATTATACCGTGCAGTAAGCCGATACTCTTTCTCATGTATACATACATATTTCTAATTAAGGTAAAATAGCAATGATAAGCCGTAAGACAATCTTACACATGTCCCTAGATAACTATATTATCATGAAAATATATGCCACACCTCAATATGGAGATATCATATGGACGAAGTAAAAAATTATTCTTCCTTAGCATATAGGTAAAATTATTTTTCGTATACAGGCTGAAACAATACAATTGTCGCCCTAGAAAAGATGACGTGATTCTATTTCCCTTTCACGAAAACCGTTTTTTTTTTTTCTGTTACGAGCCGTCTACTAGTTGGCCAGTTGTGTACAAATCACAACAGCGACAGGAGCGTTCTATCATGTCTGAAAGTGACACAGTGTTTAACTAGCGATATCGAAGATGAACCGCTGTACAACTCATGCACTCTACCGATCCAAGTTATGTTAACAGGACCATTGCCAGTACCCTTAAAATTTAACGACAGATTGCCACAAATAATAGGGAAGTGCCCAGGGTGATGGAAACAAAGTTTACAGCCACAGTTATGGTCGTTGGTGTGGTGTCAAGTGACGGCTACATCATGCCACCTCACATCTTCAAAGTCGGCGTGAAAGTCAACACCAAAGTGTACTTGGATGTGCTGAAAACATAGTGATATACTGGTCTAATTAGGTGGGAGCTGGCAGACCTTGGATGTGGCAGCAGGACTCGGCGTCGATCCACAATTCCAAAGAACCCCAGACTTGGCTTCAGAAGAGTGGTATGACTCTTTACTCTTCTCTCACTGCTCCCCCATCCTTCTCAGACCTGAACTTACTGGACTATTTCGTTTTTTTATACGTCAAGATTACTCAGGACACCAACGCAAGCCTCATCACCGCCATCCACTGAGTATTCATCGAGCTCCTGGCGACGCTTGTGGAAAAGGCATGCTTTCAGTTTCGCATCTGTATCAAAGAGGTGATTGAGGCTGAAGGCGGCTACACTGAATAGATGTCAGCTCTACTACATAATCAAGTTATCTAAATTGATTGTTTCAATAAAAGTTTTAAAATAAAGTTGCAGTGTTGTTTACTTATACAACAGATTCGTCTAAGAACGCAGCGTATTGCAAAGAGTGTGCTGACTTAAAATCTTATCCGAACAATTGAGATTATTTACAAATATTCCTTGGGAAATTCTATCAACCTCGAGAATGCTTTGGCTTACTATATTGTTCATTGTTGGAATAAGTACGGTTCGCTATACCTATCGAAACTATTTTCACAAACATTAAACAAACTTCGGTAGACGCCTCTATCAGAAAATGCTGACTATTATATTGTCGCTTTCTTGGCAGAGTCTGCATATATTTTGTGCATACCAAGTCGTGTATACGTCTTTAACAATCAATTCGCAGATGTTTGTTTATTTTGATCTGGTATTCGTCAGATTGAGGTATGGTTCTGTGAAATCACCGGAGGTCCACATTCCCAGGCTCTGTCATCTTTTTCCTTAGTAAGAGTTTATTGCAAATAGTCTAAGGCGCCTTTAACGGCGAATGCCGACGAGGCTACTCAGCCTTGTTGACCGCAAGATTGCACACACGTTTTGTGCCCTGGTATTTCTAATCCCCAATTTCCGACCTTGTTTCACATCTACCCGAGGTTTGAAACTACATTATTGTTGGATTGTTTTGCTGTACATAATAGTCTTACAAAATCACGAAAACAAGTGAATTAGACGTAAAACACACAATATCAATACACATTTCGCAGATGGAAGGTGTATTCTAATTAGGAAGTAAATGCTCCCCCACAGGTGCAATTGACGAGAGCATACATCTTTCTAGTCATAATAAAACTTAACTCTGAACTAGCGTTTTACTTAGTCTGCCATACTTAAATCCGGGGTCACGATTTCGATGGATTTCCACGCTTTAGTTAAAACAATTATTTTGATCTTTATGTCACAAAACATTTCGTTGATCTGTTTCTTTTAGGTTTAAATAGAATGTTCGTCGGTCTGCAATGCTTCACTTTTAATAACATCTCTATATTATTTGCGTGAAATTGGTCTGTAAAGCTTAACTCTGATATATTTACATCACTGGATGCAAAGATTTAATAGAAGCACCGATATTGTTTTTTTGTTGTTTTTTTTTACACAATGATCACCACTTATCAAGGCCCGGAAGCCACTCAGGGATAAGGGTTATTGCAAGTCCATTACGTTAGTGTGGAGATTTGATGAAGTTTTTACTTAAGGGGGGCGGTTCATTAGGAATTTGTTAACATTGGACTTGAAGACATCCAAGTTGTAGTCCGGTGGGAAGTAGGCAGACGGAACAGAGTTCCACAGGCGTGCAGTTCTAAGAAAGAAGCTTTGTTCATGGAATCCGCGTTTTGATTTAGGCACAGATATAGAGTGGGGGAAATTTTTCACAGTGGATTCAGCTAGACGGGTGTTTTTCGTGAAAGATTGGCGAGGGGGAACAGTGATTGGAGTTCAGACGAGCACCTGCCATGGAAATAACGATAAAACAAGGATAGGCTCGCAACATCTCTTCTGTGGGAGAGAGTTTGCAGGGTAGAGAAAAGGGCATCCCCCACTAAGCCACGAAGTCTATTTTGTACTCTGTCAAGGCAGGATAGGCTGTTTTTAGCAGCTCCTGCCCAGATATGGCAACAGTATTCCATCCTTGGACGTACTTGGCTTTTATATAGATAGAGAATTACATCAGTAGTGAGATATCTTCTGGAGCGGTAGAAGGATCCCACCATCTTTTCAGCGACCTTGGCAACAGACTTGATGTACGTGTTCCATTTCAGGTCAATATTTTATCTCTTTCTTTGACCAAACATTTTAAAGGTAACTATTAGTAATGGGACGATTCCATATTTCTTCCCGGTTCCGATACAAATACGGATACTGTGCTAAATTCCCGATTTCGATACATGTACAGATTCCGATTCTTTTAAAATTCTAAACATTTAATTAGATACCTGATGCTTTATAAAAATATTGAAATGGCTCTACCCACCCCCGTATAATGTTCGTTATGCAAAGCGTTAAAAATACCCTTCAGGTTTCTCACTGTAATTGATTCAAAATTGTAATAGATTTGTTTGCATTTTTTCGTTAATGCGATCTGAAAATTATATAAATGATTTAAAAGAATCGTTGATTGGTATGCGTAATAAAAAAAGCAGTGTTGGAAGAAAATAGTTAGCGAATCCCATCCAATTATTGTCTACATAATATCTTACCAGTTAGAAGGCATTCTTTAAATTGGGAGCAGTCTCTGTTGACGATTCTCTGCCTTCTCTATGAAGAAATGTAAATATTTTTTTCTCGCAATTATTAAAAGTTGGTCGGTTATTAGATTGATTTGCGTTATTATGAAAAGAATACAAAATACAGTGTCTTCTTCTTCTTCTACTACTACTACTACTACTACTACTACTCCTACTAATAATATAATACTACTACTAATAAAAATATACTACTGCTGCTACTAATACTACTACTAATACTACTACAACTACTACTACTACTACTACTACTAATAATAATAATAATAATAATAAATAGCAAGGAAACCCGACATTACTCGGGATTGAATAAAGAAAGAATGCTCAACACTGCCAATACTTTCATTGTCATCGAAATCGGTAAAATTGCCCATTCATCAATCAAATCGATTGTCTGATCTATTCGAGATACTGCCACTGTGTACCAGGAGGAAATTCACATTGGACGTATCTTCATAAAATCTGCTCTTCTTAATTTTTGAATACTTTCTTTATCCTTTTCCCTAATTATATGGACAGTTTTTGTCTTCTTTTCCTGATAGTTTTTTTTTTATTATTAATCGAACTTCCACGTCTCCAGACATCCTCGCGTATCGATCCATTATTTTCAAACAACTGATCTCCACCCTCATCTCAAATCATTTCAATCTCGCACGTTCCTTCCATCCACGAGCTGTCATGTGATCACTGAAGCGGTTTGAATGTTTCAAACACTTTTTGTCGAAAAAGCCGGCGCATTTCCTTTTGACCGCATGGGCTTCGCACGCGTGCGCCAATCGACTGTACCTTAAACCCTGACGTCAGGGAACAGCGCACACTTTCATCTGTTGCTATTGCTGTTTCTACCCCAGTCCAAATGACTCAACTCATATTCTTCAAGTAGGGGCTTCCCAATTAAATTATCCTTTTTATGGGAGATATACATTCTGTTTTTCACCTTTCTTTTTTATTTTATTATCCGTTTGAATGTTAATGTCTATTAGAAACGGGATGAAAGGAAGGTAATTCTAATTCTAAAACCCCTTGATCTGTTTTAATTCGTAAAATATTTTCTCCTTCCTTATCCTTTTCGTCTTCGTCTTCTACTACGAATGCATAAAAACCCGAATCGACGTCCTTGTTGACAATGGAGTCATCTATACTGATTTCAGATCTTCGTCCAACAACCTGATCTATTGTACTCATTTACGCAAAATATTTGTAAAAAAACGTACGGACACAAACTCATCTCAGATTTCAGTAAAATAACAAAGTGTTATCAAAAGATAGTATACTAAGACTTATATACAACATGTAATGTTTGTGTTTCGGATATTGAGTTTTTCACTCTTCTTAATAAAGGTATATTTTCACTTGGAACGTAAGGGGTATTATTTGGCATCATCTCTTATAGGGGGATGTGAGGGTTAAGATGTCTGTTTAGATTGCATTTAAACATTTGCAGGTTAGTACAGCCATGGACAAAGGGAACAGGACAGGAATTCAAAAGTCTAGAATGTCCGAGGGAACAAACTATTAAAGTAGAAGGCTTTCCAGCATCTAGGAACATCAGTAGTGAAAGAGTCTGATTTTACTGCCTGTCCGTTTAGTCGAGAGTA
The DNA here is from genome assembly GCF_053919585.1 of Euprymna scolopes. Lineage (NCBI taxonomy): Eukaryota > Metazoa > Mollusca > Cephalopoda > Sepiida > Sepiolidae > Euprymna > Euprymna scolopes. Next base: position 47,843,626 of record NC_136483.1, read on the forward strand.
AATCGTGGAGGCACAAGTGTGATCGGTTCATCAGAACACATTCCATTACACTACATGTAAAGCATACACAGGAATGCAAAATCGCAGCGATAGGACTAAGATCGGAGCTTGGTTAATAGTGTCGAACTCATTAGATTTGAGACACTTTTGGACTCTAAGAGTGTCATTTTCCTCAACTCTCAGTGTGAGGAATGGTTTATTGCTAATAACCCGATGCGTCCTACCAGGAAATTCTAACAGAGCTGCTCAAGCCATTTTTTAGAGTAGAATACACTTCTTATAGGGCTCTTAATTTTCAATCCCCACCTTCTGATATTATAACAATTCTTTTCTTCGTTTGTAAGTAGATAGATAACGAAGATTTCTCTTTTATAATATTTTTCATCTTTATTTACGTCTTCCTTAAGTGAAGTTTTTTCTTCTTCCTATTTTCCGTCTTCTTCTACTCCTGCTTATTACTTGTCTATAGTGATGTCTTTTGCAACGATGCATTTTCTTAATTATAATAGCTTTTCGTTTCTTCATGTTTTATTTCAAGAACTTGTGTTTTACGAAAGATTATTTTCTTTTTAACATCATGTGTTTCTCTTCTTCTTTTGATAAAACGTCTTTTTATTCTTGCCTTAATTTCCTCTTTCGACAGACACATTCTTCTTCTTCCCTTTCCTTATTTCAATATAATCTGAATTCTCCTATTTTTTAGACCAGTTCTTTTTCGAGTTATATTTTATTTTTTATTTTTACTTTTATTTTGTATCTTTGCATTCAATAAGATATATAAAAGAATCGACGGAGAAAACTAAATTATACAATAAGTAAAAAAAAAGCGTGAAAATGAATATATATATATATGTGTGTGTGTGTGGGGGGGTCTGGGTGTATTTATTTGGGGGTAGGTGGGATGTTGCTGTTACAGTTTGTATGCGTGTATGTTATTCGTTCCAATCCCAACCAAGTACTTTTGCTTAGTAATGAATGAAAAAAGGTACTAAAAAAGGATATATATTGCAACAAAATAAAGTTAACTTACGTTTTCGTTATAAGCCTTAAATTGCCTATAAGAATTGGTACAAACAAGAGCACAAATAGAACTGCACATATATGTAAAACATAAGTATATATATATATATACATATATATATACATATACATATATACATATATATATATACATATATATATATATATATATATACACGCACATAAACACTACATACATGTGTGTAAGGGGCGAGAGAGAGAGAGAGAGAGAGAAAAGAGGGAAAAGGTGTAAAAAAACTCACACTCATGGTCGATGCAAGCTAGCATCAATAAGGTCATTAATGCCTTCTTAAAGCTTACGTCAAAACCATTCTCCCTATCTGCGAAAACAAGCTTGTTTGTACACACACACACAAACACACACACACATATTATGTTTATATATGTGAGTAATGGAGAGGGGGATTAACAGGAAATTGGAATTCAGTAACAACTGCGTGATGATGTTACTTAACGGACCCATTGATACCATATTATTCTATTGCGCATAGCAACTAACGATGAAATGATATATATATATATATATATATATATACATATATATATATATATATATATATATATATATATATATATATATATATATATATATGCAAAAGTTTATAATGTGTGCGTACATTCCCGTGTCAAATCGTATTCAAAACAGTCCAGCGGCGATAATGGCCTACAATTAATGAAGAAGAGCGAGAAAAATGACGCTGTCTTTTTTTTTTACATTATTTATTTTCTCTTATTTTTATTCCGCCATTTTTTCTTCGTCGTAATGTGTGGAAAACTTCAATACAAAAAACAAATAACTGAGAACCGTATCGTCTGCTGTGCTTGCCTATTCAGACCAGCTAACCTGCTGTAATGATTTTTACATTCTCTTGAGGTTATTGTCGGTGCAAGAGATCATTTGGAGTCAGCTTTCTTAACAGTGTGCGATCGTTAACAGTAATTTACTGACTATGGAAAAGAACTTCCAATTCTAAATTGATTCACCCTCTGTGGTTGATTTACCTTCAAATAGAACAATTAATATATGCAATATAAAATCTTTTAACATGCATGTGCACTAATAGTTTTAGTGTTAGGACGATCAACAGTAACCAGAAAAATCGGATCTTTTTAAGTTATCAGAATCGGAATCGGAAATTTTGTTGATGCCCAAATTGTTTTTATTTAAATTTTATTTTAACTTACTTTTCCATTGCTCCTATTAATGATAACATGATAAATTATTTTTAATTTTAAATTATCAGCGACAATAATCTATAGATCATGCCTTTGAAGTTTATTATTTACGTTTGCAAAAACATATGGTTGGTTAGTTGTTTTTGTTTTACGAAGTATCAACCCTTTTCAGGTTATTTAATGCCGAATCCAAAGATTTTGAAGAAAAGTGGTTTAATAGAATATATTTATTTTTATCGAGTCGGTTTCTATTTAACACATAGTTGGGACCCTAACAGGTACTACCACTCATAGACAGAGTGGACATGGGAGCAATGTCAAAGGGTGGCTCCACACTCCCCAAGGCCTGCAAGCTGGGGCCTCACCACTGGATATAGTTTAAGCCCATATCCAGGACCCGCAAAAATATACACATATATTCCATGTTTTCTTTTTAGTAATCTTAAAATATGAAATAAAATCAGCAATAATATAATTCAGAAATATTAAATGGTCTAGATCACAAACAGTAAATTTATCGGAATCGAGAATTTGCAATAGAATCGTAATTAGGATGAATATTGGAATATATTTTAACATTGCTAATTGTCGAAAAAAATATTTGTAAAATATTCATTGTTTGATTTAATTGTTTTCCTTGCGAGGCATCATCGCTGCGTTATTTACTGTTGACGCAAAATATCCACTTGAAATTATTTTATATATACGATTAAATAATGTGCTATTTTATAGTTTTCTAACGTTCGACACCAGTAGATATTTTAGCAAGGAGGGAGAGGAGACTAATAAGGCGATAATAAAGAAGGTTATCCCTTTCATCAGAATTCTTGTACATTGAAACCACAAAGGCCATCTTCCAGCTGAAGCGAGATTTAGCAAGGACTTTATTGTAAAGCTTGGAAAGTACGGGGCTAGCTAAGTTGAGCATTTCCTAATTAGTATAGACAGGATGAGATCAAGCCCACACACATTGAAGGTGTCTAAGTTTCTTTTTATGATATCGCGGACATGAGAATGAATTATTTTCACATCTGCAAGTGTAGCTTCAGTCTGCACACGGAATTTTAAGAGGAAGTTGTTTGTTGGCTCTCAGGTGAAGTTGAAGGCGAATCGCCGATCAAGCAAATCCGCCTTCTCAGTTGCCATGCATGGACTTTCTTGGTTGTTGCCTAATGAGGGGATTACCGATTGCACTATAATAGATTTTCTAGAAACCACGAGTTCCTATCTTCTGCGATTCTATGCGTTCCCTGGTTATTTCAGCATGACTTCTTTTTGCTGTGTCTATTTCTTTCCAGCATCCATAAATATTTACCTATTTGTATTTGACTTATGATGTAAGAACTGTCGGAGAGCATGCTGTCTTTCTGCAATGGCAGCTGCACAATATGTAGTGAAGCATACGGTGAGTTGAGCTTGCTTTAATACTTGCGGATGCGAACATGTGATTCAACGTTCGTTTGGTACCATTCGGTTGTCTCATTGGCACACTGTTCAGCAGGAAAAAAAGAATATATTGGTCCATGAGGTATATCTGGTGTGTTCTTTGGTGGATTCTTAGTAAATCTTTTGTATTACCTTGTTGTTTTGGGCAATGACTCCTCATCTTGAGGTTGGGATTTAAGTGTGATGTTTACTGATATCATTAGGTGCTCTGCGTTTCCAAGTGGACTGTGAGCATTAATCATACAATGTTTGGGTACTGTTGTGAGAAACAGATTTAGAAGTGAAGCCGGCTGGTATTCACGATCTGGGAGGCAGGTTGATAACATGATTGTTTGTGTGAGGAAATGGGCTATGGAGAAGCTATAAATAGATCGTCCAGCTGCATAAACACAAAAATTATTATATATTTATTGTACCATACCTGTTCACACTGAAACACCTATCACAATATTCTGTGGATCTATATTAAAAAACCTTGTTAAACTTTGTGACATATTTTTATTCTATGGAGGTCAGGCGCGAACGAACACCCCCATAATTTTATTATACCATATTTCTTCAAATTGAAACATAATTATCAAAGTATACTTACGCAGATAGATATGAAAAGTGTTTATTAAAGTGTGTGCCTATTTCCATTATATGGAGGCCAGGCGCAATCGCAGATTCCACAATTGTATTATACCATCCTTATTTAAGTTAAAACATACTTATCAAAGTATTATTATGTACATCTATATCAAAAGCACTTGTAAACGTCTTTTTTTAAATTTTTAATTTTTTTTATTTCCATACTGTGTGGACCAGGCGCGTACGTAGACCCCACAATTTTAATGAATCATCATTATGCCAGATCAAACATACAATTTTCTATGTCTCAATACATTTTTAATCATTATATCTGATGAGTTTTCTATAATAGTCAACCATATAGGAGCCTATTCGTGACCAGACACACACACAGACGTTCAACTTTATATTATAGATAGTTTTATAAAAGAAATGTATGTGTGTGTGCATATATATGTATATGTATGTATATATATATGTATGAGTATGAATATATATGTATGCCTGTGTATGTATATATACATATATATGTATATGTATATATTTATATATATATGCATACGTATATGTATATATGTATGTATATAAATGTATATATATATGTGTGTGTGTGTGTGTGTGTGTGTTTGTGTGTGTGATATCCAACGACGAAGCAAGTCGTTAATGTAATTGCAATTCATTATTCATATAAATAATTCTCTAATTAAAAAGAGTAGCTGTTTACATGTACAAGGACAAACCAGTTTATCCAGAAAGGTAATTATCTGCAATAAAGTTCCAAATAACTATACAATATAAAGTAGGATAGCAAACGATGCATTCCTTATATAATTGAGAGATAGAACACTGTTACAGCAAACAGAATACCACTATGATAGTACTATTGTACAGATGGTAAATAAACTTTGTTTATAGTCGAACGATTGTTGTTTTGGATTTAGTGTCTGGAAGTACAGAACGACTCAAAGCAAAAAAAGAAATGTTATGCATCGGATTTTTATTTTTCTAGATTAGTTACATATCTAATTTACTCTAGGTTTTATTTCACATGAATTCATAGATTTGACCAGTGAATTAATAATAATATATATATATATATAGATATATATATATATATATATAATTATATATATATATAATTATATATATATATATACATATATATATAGTGATTTATAAAATATATATATGGCGATTAAGCTACACTGAATATTCCGCGTTTCCTCCACTCTAGGATTCTTCAGGCTTATATATATATATATATATATATATATATATATATATATATATATACAATACTAGCAAGGAGACCCGACGTTGCCTAGCATTGAATGAGGATCAACGAATGTTTCACCCCTCCCATTGTTGCAAAGACCAACCTGAGTTCTTCATCGATTGTCAGGGTTAGACCAAAATAAAATTTGTTATGTTGAGAAATATTTTTTGGAAATTAGTTAGTATCCAGGATTTGAGAGGGAGGGACGTGCTGGGGTGCTGGATGCGAGCACAAGAAAATAAGAATGCGATAAAGAAAACGGCATCTGCAAATTTTACAACCCGTCCACCATTTTATATATCAGACTTTCAGCTAGGTCACGTATGCACGATTCAAACGAATATATATACATCACACACGCAAATACGTATATGTACACTTGATTATACACACACACACACACACACACACACATATATATATATATATATATATATATATATATATATATATATATATATATATATATATATATAACATGTCAACTTTTTGTTAAGGTGACAATACAACATCATATTTTATGGGGAATCGGTGAAACCGCCCATTTTGCAATCAAATCGAATAATTACTGGCTCTATATAAGGGTCACTGCAGTACACCGAGAGGAAGCTTTACATACCTCCTGACTTTACATTAGAGGATGTTGATTTTATAAAATTATTTTTGTAGAATGGCTTGAATTTAAGTTTAAAACGTAAAAGCCATGTATGGTTCTATTGTGCTCTAAACAGAAACATTTATTTCGAACGCGCCTTTGCCATGTCCAAGAACCTACTGTTGATTTTATATGCGGGAGCTTTCCGCTTGTGCGGTAATAAAACTTCTCAAATTAGCTTGTGAGGTTAGATTGTATAAAGCGTTAACTATAGTCAACATCTGCTATTCCGTTCATCGGATTTTTTCGATTACAGATGACTTACTGATACAAATCCTATCTAAGAACACTTTCAGGCATATAGAGTACATTTGTGTTAAATTTCAAATAAATCGGCCCAACCACGTAAGAGTCCATAAGTTACGAACTCACACGTACAGATAATTACACACACACACGCACACATACACACACACACACATATATATATATATATATATATATATATATATATATATTGATTTTTGGAGAGCTTTTGGCTACACATTAGCAAACCTGTTTCAATGTAAAAATTTCACTAAAAATTATAAAATTTAATAGATTCTTCGTTAAAAATTTAGCGTTTAAAATAGATTTGGCGTTTAAAATAAATAAGTAAATAAGATTTAGCGTTTAAAATCCTGAAATAAATAATAAAGCATATTACAATGTATAAGTCGATGGTATGATTAATTCGTTAATATTCTTATAATTTTTTCAGTGAATGTATTTGGAAATGTTTACAGGAAATTGCTGTTTCCTGTTTAATGTTCAATAGTTTCTCCCGGTCTTTAAAATTCGTTATTTCTAATTTTTCATGAAGGCATAAAAAGCACGGTGCATGTAATGAATTACATACGTTCGATCTTCTTATGATCCGCCATTCTAACTTTGGAGTTTTATTCTCCTTTATTCATTTCCAATATTGAAGTGATAATCAATATATTGCTCTGTTTCATGCATTGAGCACTCTTTGGAATGACATATTGTGCTGTTGTTATGAGTTACTGAAAAATTCTACCAACAGTATAATATATATATATATATATATATATATATATATATATATATATATATATATATATATTACTGACAGTATAGCTGCATAAGCACCGTATTTATCCTTTGTAACCCCTCCATTTGAAATCATTGAACCGACCGAATTTTAAGAGTTTATATTTAATATTAAAAGAGTAATTTTTCGTAATTTTAATCATTTAGAATCTAATATGTAAAGGACTGAATGCTTACTTATGTTTAGAAATACATTTTGAATCAATTATTTACAAAAAAAAACAAAGAAAACGTAAATATAAACCCTGTTTTTTTTAATATTAAGAGAAAAATGTTCTTCAAAATATAGTTCGGTCTTCGTCGCAACTGTTTTATTAATAAGTTGAGGAGGGAATCTAAAAAGAAAACCCAGACAGATGGAAGGGAAATAACATTAATAATATCGGGTAATTTCCTCTTTCCCCCTTCGTATATGGCGTTTAATTTCCTACTCAATTTTCCCTTCTTTCTTTCTACGTGCCTTCATTTCTTTTTTATTACTAAAAATATGATTTATTCTCGCCTGAAAAGTGAAAATGGCGGTGGTTAAATGATCCCCTTTTCCGAAAAATGAAAGTATCTTTCATCTTTCGAATATTCCAGCTTTTATCAAAATCATTCATCATAACTTTCACCAACATAACCATTACTTTTCTTTAATAACTGTGTGTTTCTTTCTATAGTAATAACAAATATTCATGGCCCGCTGGGTCAGTAAAATCTACTATTCGTCAGTTTTTTTCTTTCTTGTTGCTTATTATCACGTTAGGTGCCATGGCTTATATAATTTTTCTCCCCTTTGTTCGATATTCAACAGGATTCACGGTTTTCATTCGCCGTTAGAATGTTTGGCTTTAATAGCATTTCATTTGCATGGTCAATACCGAAATGTTACCGTAGTTACCAGTAAAATGCCTTCTTTGTGCAGTTGTATTGGTTTAGGCTATTTTTCTACATATACTTATTGTGATTTACTATTTTTTCTCTTAATCCACAGAGTCTATATTTACTATTCCTTGAAGTTTGTCTAGTTTGGATTTTACATTACGGTTGTAATCGCCTCGTAAGGAATAACAATTCGATTTCCTCGACAAAGTAACTTTTTCCTTAGTCATCGTCATGTGTTTTATTTTGTCTATATAGTTGCTTCTCTTCCCCATTTTGCAGTTTTCACATTTTTTTTTTTTTTTTTTGCAATGTGAATTATTCATTTTGACAGAGCTTTTTAGAACGGTAATATATATTTTTCTAGTTAAATTATCGTATTATCAACGTAATCTTTGGTATGTACTCGTCTTTTATCTGTTGTCCTCTTTTTACGTCAGTGCCATATTCGAGTGTAGTGCATGTTGTATGGTATTAATGACCTATTTTCTTTTTACTTTCGTGTTTTCCAGTATAGAGACAGTCCACGATATCTGTCTAGTTTAATGCACAGTTATGCATTCCTTTTATTATGTTCCTACTATATAATTAAGTTTCAATGAGTTTTCAGTTATTTTGGAGTATTTCCTTTCCATTATCTATTTCACCTCTGTTAATTTGATGGTGTTCATTTCTAGAACTCCAAGATAGGGATAGATAATATGATCGTTAGGTGCCCACATCTCTTCATTGGACAGTTCTCCGACCTCTGCTTTTTCGAATTTTCCCCTTTTTCATCTGCAAATTTTCCAATCCAAAATTCTATTTGTACTTGAGTGTCCTGTTTCAGGAAATATATTATTTAGTCTTAGTTTTCACACAAATTCTTATTAACAATATTATGACATTTAAACAGTTTGTGTGACAATAAACACATTTCCAGAACTCTTCAGTATTTCGATCACCGTTTTCATGTTATTCTGTTATCCTAATAGTCGTTTTTCATCGATTTTTCGTTAGCACAATCCGTAGTTCTTCACTGAAACTTCCGTAGCAACCCCCCAAGGCTCCAGTACACATTGCATCATTTCAGTAATGGATCGGACTGTATTGTCTCTCCTTGATATTTCAATTTTCTTTTACAATCATTTTATGTTGTAACAGCAATGACTGGTGTTATAACAAATGTGTCTGTTTTTTTTTTTTTTGTTTTTTGTAAGGTTGGGACCTTTATGAAAGTATTAGTAATATTTATTTATTTATTTATTTATTTATTAGATGTACTCAGAGATTGTATTTCCTAAAGTCTTACGGATATCATATCTCGCCAGTTGTCAAACACTTCCCACTTTTTCTGAACGACGTTGCAAAGCATTTTGCGTTATCGCAATAGCGTTTTACTATAGATAACGACCATTGGCTTCTATGTGTTTTGCTTTGTTTCATTTTGCTTTTTGAGTTGAAACAAGCCTCACTAATGCTACGGTAGCCACAAAGTTCTTTTAATAGAAGGCGTTTTCCCTCCTTGATATTTCTATCTTCCTTGTCTCTTAAGGACCATTTTTTAAGGTGCCAACCAAGACCGGTGTTATCATATGTGTGTGCTTTGTTATATTTTGAAGGATGTCACTTCATGAAATTTTTTATTGTTGTTGTTGTTGTTATTAATAATAATAATAATATAATAATAATAATAATATTAATAATAATAATAATAATAATTATTATTATTATTAATGTTATTATTATTATTATTATAATTATTATCATTATTATTATTATTATTATTATTATTATTATTATTTGTCTATATCATAAATTGCAAGATATACCTGCGTTGTCCGGGCGTATAGCCAATAAAATAGACGATTCCAAATGTTGTAGTTGCAAGTCATTTTAGACTTGATTCTTTTCCTCCCAATCTGCATCTCCTCTTCCCGTTCCCCTATTAAATTAATATACTAGAACGTTTCATCATCAGTCAGTAGCATTATTGAAAAATCAATTTTGTGTTTGCGTCTTGTTCATTTTTTCTTTTAGTTGGACACACAGACATGCAACTTTCCTACAAATAATTATAATGATAATCGTCATTATTAATCATCATCATCATCATTATTAGTTTCGTTGCAGTACTTCAGAGAAAACTCAGTGGAAAGGTGTATGTGGCAAAAAAAAAGTTCGAATTAAGATCTGCTTTGAGAAACGAAATAAAATCAGCAAAAGAAGATGAAATGTAAAATCCAATAAAACTGGTGCACAAAAGACTTCCTGCCATTTTTTATCTTCAGACCAACGAGTGTCAGAATATATGGTTTGACTAGCACTCATCGAACGGATCAAGCCTTTTACGGAATTATGGCGCGTTCCTTGATACCTTCTGCAAAAACTTCCAAAAGAAAAGACAAAAAAAAAAGAAAAACATATATATTTGGTTGAAATATTTTATTCGTCTGATGTGAACAGTTTCTTTTGAGGAGATAGGGCGTATGCCATATTCACCGGAAAAGATGCCGATAAAAGATCAAAGAAAAATCTATTCATTTTAATACGTCACATTGTTTGATACAAGTTCTCGGATATTTTTATTTCATTTTTTACTTACAAATTTTTAATAGGAGGGACATCCGAGGTTGCCCGGGATTTAATGATAATCAATGAATGTTTCACATTTGCATACTTTTATTCTCATAGTCCATTTTTCCATCAAATAGATGGACGGACTGCTCTAATTGGGCCCATCGCAGTGACTCAGTCAACGTCTACACTGCACTGTTGAGAACCTACTATTGATTTTTTAAACTTATGTTCATATATAACTGCTTGAATTAAGGCTTAATATGCAAACGTTAAGTATCAGGATTTAATTGTGCTCTAAACAGCAACATTTATTTCGAACACGCCCTGGTCGTATCAAAGAACCTACTGTTTATTTTATATATCGAATCTTTCTGCTTGTTTGCTAATAAAATGCACTTTTGATGTTAGGTTTAATAAGGTGTTTACTTTGGACAAAATCGCATGTTGTTTTTTTTTCATGGAATATTTTTACGATTATCAATACTTATCGGAGGCATTTCGATACAAACCCTATTCCATAACACTGCCAGATATGTGAAGTACATCTGGTGAAATTTTATAAAAATCGCCTCGTGACTTTCGGATCCAAGAGAAGAAGGAACGCACACACACACGCAGAGAAAGTTTCTTTTATATAATAGTATAGATTATAATTAGTGTGAATTCCTCGTTTGTTTATTTTTTCGTTTCTACTTTTTCTTAGTCTCTTCTCATTCTTAATTCCATTGTCATACTATTTCTACTGCTATTACTCCCACTTTTCATAATATATTATTACCATTATTACTATTACTACGGTGTTTCCTCTCCCTTTACCGTTCTCTGTTGTCTTATACTCCTTAAAATCTATTACATCTCAGTTTTTTCTTCTCATTGTTTTCATTTATCTTTTCTTCAAGCTATATTTTCTGAATCTTCATTCCATTTTTTTACAAAGATGTCACTACTTATCAAGGTCCAGAGGCTACTCGAGGAATAGATTTAATATGTGTGCAGTAGTGGTCGATGGGACAATGTCGTAATAGTTGTTAGTAGTGGAAATTTGGTAAATTGGATTACTTAAGGGAAACGGCTCATCAAGAATTTGTTTACTTTAGACTTGAAGACGACCATATTATAGTCATCCGGAAAGCAGGCAAATGGAAGAGAGTTCCACATGTGTGCAGTTCTAGGAAAGAAGCTTTGTTTATGGAATCTATGTTTAGGTTTAGGCATATATAAAGAGTGTAGGAAATTATTGATAGTTTTTCAGCTAAACGAGTGTTTCTCGTGGAAGATTAGCGAATGGGTACCATAGATTGGAGCTCAGACGAGCATTTGCGATGAAAATAATGATAAAGCAGAGAAACGCTCCCAAACTTCTTCTGTAAGAAAAAGGTTGCAGGGAAGAGAAAAGGGCATCCCCCATTAGGCTACAAAAGCTATTTTGAATTCTATCAAGGCGGGATAAGGTTTTCTAGCAACTCCGGACCAGATGGGGCAACAGTACTCCATCCTTGGGCGTACCTGCTGTTTGTGACTTCTTCTAATTTTTTTCTTTTTATTTATAATCTTTTTATTTTTGTATTATATTTATAGTAATGTTTTCACTCGATGTGAAATAAAAGCATAAAATATTAGTATGAAAATGTATCACGGATATGATTGCTATTTCTGAGAGTACACAAACGCCGGTCGTATAAAACTGCCGATTTTATCCATCAAACTAAGACTATGCAATTAGAAACCAATATAAACTATACCAAACAATTATTTAACGAAACAAATCTTCTAATTATTATGTAAATTATACATATCATTTATTCTGGTAAGCAGCTTTATCTACATATGCAATGAGGAGAATGTTGGTGTCTTGTCCATTTAAAATAGACGAGCAAGTCTCAAGCTGGGATCGAAACTTGAACGTCTAGACAATACTCTGCGCTTCTAACCCCTAATGTTACTAGGTAGAGAGCTGAAATTACAATATCGTTGTGACGCTTTAACGTTACAACGTTTTAATTTGCTTTGTACAGTTTTGAGTGTTGGCCATCAACGATGTAATCAGAAAAAAGAAATGATACAAAAATGTTGGCTTGGACAACCGATCTAATTAGATATAAAAACGGATATTACCTGATAGAATGAAGGAAAATTGTCTACGATGGTAAAGATATTAAAAGCATATAAACCATAAAAAGGTATTTAGGATTGAGGTGTCAGTGAAAAGTCAGAGAAGACGACCAGAACAAGACACGAAGACGTTTGAACTTCATTATGACCAAGTCATTTGTAGTAAACTAGCGTGGGTGCCCGGCGTTGTCCGGGTGTTTGGAGGTGTATGCTGAGCAAAAAAACCCAAAAAAACGGTAATTTTTTAAAACTTTGACCACTATTATGCCCCCTTAAAATTTATTGTTTTGGTCTCAAGTCAAGTTATTAAGTTAGATCCATGTCCAAGGTCAAATCTTTGAACGTTGACCGCTTAACTGCCAAATTCTGGTCAAAAACCGATCACATAGATTTTTCCAAATCTCAGTACCCTATATAGCAAATTTCGAGTCTGTAGACTATAAATTGACAGACTTATTGTGTAGGGAAATGTACACAGACACACAGACACGTTTACTTTTATAGGTATACTAGCATTTCAGCCCGGCGTTTCCCGAGTGTTTTGATATGTATGTTGAGCAAAAAAAAGTGGTAGTAGGAAGGCAGGCTCGAACCCGTGCTGCAAAGGAGGAAAAGAACGGGGTAAAACCTAATGTTTATGCTGTTACGACCACCGTCAAACCGGGAGCGACATTTTTTTTAATTAAGGCTAGACAACCTAAAGGGGAGGATAACTTTAAAATATATCGGCGAAAAAAGTGACCCCTCCTGTAGAAAAGTGCCTAGTTAAAGGGGAAGGTATTAATGTTTTTAGCCAATTTTCGGTATATGTCGTATGAAAGAACTTTAAAACGATACTTATCTTGGAAAAATCTGTCACCTCTATTTAAAGTTTAAGGCAGACATGCAAACAGACATACATACATACATTTATATATTGGTAACTAAAAATTTTCGACCCAAACTGATGAAAAAGCTTGTCATATCTCTGAATACCCTTTATGAACATTTCAAATATTTAGACCAGAAATTGTCTGAGTAATTTGAAAGCGACCGCAGAGGTCAAATTTTTAAAAATTTGACCCCTATTATGACGCCTTAAAAATTATTGTTTTGGGCACAAATCATGTTATTAAGTTAGATCCATGTCCAAGGAATCTACATCTAAAATTTCAAGTGCGTAGACCCAAAATTGTCGGAGGAGTTTGGAAGAGTTATAAAAAATCAAATCGTTGAACTTTGACCCCTTAATCGAAAACATTTCTGGCCCAAAACCGATCAAATCGATTTTCCCAAATCTCAGTACCCTGTATATCAAATTTCGAATCTATAGACAAAAATTGACATAGTTATTGCGTAGGAAAATGTACACAGACACACAGACACGTTCACTTTTATAGACTAGCATAGGTGCACGGCGTTTCCCAGGTATTTGGAGATGTATGTTGAGCGAGAAAAAAAAGTGGTCAATTTTGACCCCTATTATGACCCCTTAAAATGTATTGTTTTGGGCTCAAATCATGTTATTAAGTTATATCCATGTCCAAGGAGCCTATATCTAAAATTTCAAGTGTTTAGAATATTGTCGGAGGAGTTTGATAGAGTTCTCAAAGGTCAAATCTTTGAACGTTGACCCCTTAATCGCCTAATTTCTGGCCGAAAACCGATCACATCGATTTTCCCAAATCTCAGTACTCTGTATTTCAAATTTCGAGTCTGTAGACTAAAAATTGGCAGAGTTATTGCGTAGGGAAATGCACACACAGACACACAGATACACAGATACACACACAGGTACTTTCACTTTTATAGATATATAGATATTGTCTGGCACAAAGATTCCAAGGTTTATTAAAATATTTTGAATACTCGTAAGCTAGCTAGAAGATAGATATGTCCCAATTACGAAAACACGTTTGTATGTCTACCAATTTTCATGTCAGTATAGCTTTTATGACGCATAAGCGTTATATAGATTCGTACATAGACATTTTAATCCGGAAGGGAGGCAACTCCCTAGTGTCAAGTCTGATAGAGATTAATCTCTTAGTAACAAACGACGCTGATCTTACGCTTGTCGTAAAGCAATTATTAAATCGTTCTCTTTTGTGTATTTAGCGAAAGCAATGAATAAAACAACAGTTTAACACGTCTTTACAAAGCCTCAAAGAAGAGCGGTATTGAAGACTTGCGTTTGTCATAGTCTCGCCGCCACATAATTGAGGCATTATTTCAGTCATTCATTTAAATAGAGAATATATCGTTACAGAATAGTTCCATAATACATACAAAACCTTGGATGCTTTAATATGTGTAAAATATTGCAGAGTTTTTTTTTTAATAAAGCAGAAACAAAATAAAACACTGAAGCAATGTAACAATTTCGCGTTTTCGTTTATTTCGCTATATTTTGTCACAGTAAATCAAAGAACGAAAGATTCTATAAAGATATTTAAATTTATATTTGACCACATGAAATACATGGTAGAGGTTCTGGCCGATAATCTCATTAACGTTTCATTAGTGGGTTAGGTTGGAGTTAAAAAAAAATCACCCAAGCTAGTGACACGAAATCTTAGAGAACCACATGAAGAATATAAGAATGAAAAATGGAAATGCTCGGTACTTGTGCACTTTTGCCGCCGTACTGAAATAATAAAGTTATCATTAGATTGAAGCTCAGTCGAGCACTTGCCATGAAAATAACGATAAAGCATAGACAAACTCGTTGAAAGGGTCGGTCCTTTCGCCATCATTCTTGTACACTGGTACTACAGAGACCATCTTCAAGCTATTAGGAAAGCAGGAAGGAGGATTAGCAAGGCATTTGTTGTAGAGCTTGGACAGTACGGGGACTCACTCAGATGAGCATTTCTTAATTAGTAAAGCAGGGATGAGATTAGACCCACACGCTTTTGAGGTGTCTAAGATTTTTATGACAAAGTGGACACGTGAAGAGGTGATTTTCAGATCATTAATTGTGACTTCCGTCCGCATAGATAAATTAGGAGAGGGAGTCGTTTGTTGGCTCTCGGATGGAGTTGGAGGCGAATCGCGTAGCAAGCAGTTCTGCCTCTTCGGTGGCCGTGCATGCAGCCTACTTGGTTGCAAATAGCGGGGGAATTACTGATTGCCCTTTATCCACTACACTACTGTAAGCTATATAGTAAGATGATGTGCAATTGACTAATAGAAAATTACTCATAAATATATAATTAAATAATGATTATTCTTTTATACCTACAGACACTAGTGTTTCATGCTTACGCAATCATCAGTATAGGATGATAATTAATTAAATTATAATCAAATCTACTCATTAAGAGATAAATAAGCATCACACTATGTTATAGGTTACACAAAATTCACAAAAATATCACCCGAGGCATGCCTCATCATTCTTGTCATAAAACATATGTCACAGATTTATTACAGTTTGTAATATTTGTTATATATTTTAGATTGATTTCCAATCGAGACTATTTCATTTTAGCATTTCTTCATAGAACTTTTTCTGTGAACAAACCTCTTCAGGCATGGTATGTCGGAATTAGAAGCATCTTCAAAATCGCAGATCTCTACACAAGATGTCTGTCATGAAAATGAAGAGAATGCTTTTTTATAACTTTATAACATCAAGTATTCCGAACTAAAAATATACACCAATGCTATATTTCTTCTTACGCACATATTATATATATATATATGCATACACACTCACATACACATATATATATACGTACACACACATATATACAAAAATATACACTCACATACGCACATATATACCTACACACATGTATACAAACATATACACCCTCACATACAGCCATATATACGTGAATATTTTTTTAATCTTTTACATTTTCACCCCAAACAAGGCACATTGCGACTTTGGTGTAGGGGGCTACTATCAAGGGCAACAAGTACTGGGGTACTATGTTGGGATTTGGGCAGCAAAATGTCGGTTCACGTTACACGTGAACTTCTGCATGCCAGTACAGTTGGGGAAGCAGGGACCCGGAATGGAATTCCAAAGTCTAGCGGGCCTGGGGAAGAAACTACTTGAGTAGAAATATATTTTACATTTATGGATCTCTAATTTGTGGGTGTGAGATTTAATTGCCTGTCGGGTTTGTTGAGGGTGTTTACGTCGTCGGGGCACAAGTACTTGCAGTTCGTCAGAGTATTCTCCATTAAAATACTTGTAGAACAGGCAGAGGGAGGCAACATTTGGTCGATGGGACAGAGGCTGAAGCTTAGATGCCAGTTCATGGCCTATCAGATTGGCGACTCTCTTTTGAACATTGGCTAGGAACGAGAGACTAGTGGCAGATGCACCAGCCCAAATGTGACAAGAATATTCCATACATGAGCGAATGGTGGCCTTATAGAGGTCCCTGCTTCTCCAACTGTACTGACGTGCAGAAGTTCAAGTGTAACGTGAACAGACATCTTGCTGATCAAACCCACACATAGTACCCCAGTAGATGTTACCCCTGATAGTAGCCCCCTACACCAAAGTGGCAATGTGCCTTGTTTGGGGTGAAAATGTAATTAAAAAAAAGACAGTGAAATCCAGATGCTTTCAGTTTTGCCACTGCCACCAATGCCACCAATATTCTTGATCTGATAATGTAAACCACTATAAAGCATCGCTATCTACCTGTGTTGGAAGTTGTTTTTTGATAATCAGTAATTTACGTGACTCATATACGATAATGCACTAGTTAATAAAAGGTTATTTCGTTTTCGGGGGTGGGGGTTGAGATAACCGGAGTTGTTCTTGCTTTGTGTTATATTTCCACTTGGCAATGTCGGTATATAGGTCCTGCTTATATATGTGTGTGTGTGTGTGTGTGTGTTATTTTACCAGCATTTGCTTGTGTTAAACATGTTTTAAAATATGGTTAGCTATACAATTCATGCCACTTAGAAGAAGTTTTAAAAAATTTCGAACGGTATTTACTTTGAGATCAAATGATAAAAAATCGTAAGAATTGTTGTATTTTCTAAAAATACTCGTTGACGCTGAATTTCCATTAAACGGCAAATGCCTTCAACGAATTGAAACGAATTTGGTAATATTTAATTATAGCAATTAAAAAAATACAAACAAAATTCATTCGCAGTTGAGGTATCTTTGTTTAATTTTATTTTTATTTGGAAAAATGGAAAATGTAATCTATTTATTTTTATTGAGTTCGTTTTCACATTCTAAATCGTTTTATTTTATCCATTTTTACAGCTATAGAGGGTTTCGTTCTAATAATTCGCTTAATTTTGTTTCAAAACGTAGATTATTTTATTTTTAACGTGAAAGATCTATAAAGAAAAATACTGGTTGATTATAATTGCATCGTGTGGCTTGATAAGAAAACGAAAATACATAAAGTTTTAAAACATCGATTAAAAAACTTCTATTCACACCAAATACTGTTACCATTGAAAATAATTAGAGGTCAAACGAAGCACGGCGTTTTTCAGGAGATGCTTATTTAAATTACATTTTATTTTCAACGGGTTTTATGCTTAGAGAAACTGGAAGCAATCTTGAAATCCCAAATGTAAGCAGTCCGATGAAAGAAAAACATAAATTTAGAAAGTTTCTCAGAAGCTAGGAACATTTATAGTGAAAAGGTTGGATTTTGCTTCGGGTCGTGTGGGTCAAAGATATTTTCGTTCGAGTTAGGATGAAGTAAGTTTGCCTGAGCATAATGTGATAGAGCCTAAGGTTGATGAACAGCCCATAAACTATTAGGTTACTCTTTTTGGGGCTATATATAAGAGACGGAGATTAATGCTTAGCACGTACGCCCAGGTGTGGCAACAGTGTTCCATGCATGGCTAAACGAGTGTATTATATAGATATATAGTAGCAAACAACTTTTTTACGCATAAACATAATAAACAGCAAGAAAATTTTGTGTATCGATTGGAACATTTTTATCCACAAGTAACTATTATTGTTTCCCATTTGAAAAGAAAAACATTCTAAAAAGATCAGTATGTTTGCTTTCGAAGTCGGTTTATTTCTATGAAAAAATAATAGACCCAGACGCCTGCATATATATTTTAATAGCAAACGACATTGCCTGAATTTAATATTAGCATGTTTGCTCAATTTGCATGCTTGAACTGGAAAGCTTTGTCCCTTTTGAGGATAGAAAATAAACGCTTTATTTGCAACTGTATCCGCCCGTTCTTCTTTTTATTTATTCATCTCCAACAGAATCATTTTTTTTCAAACTTGTAAGTCGAAATAAGTTTTCACAATTTTTTATTGATATTTTGTGTGTTGCTTTATTTTTATGTTTCTTGTGGTTGGAACAAGTGAAAGATGTATTTTTACACATGAATTTTATTCTGATAAATGTGACTTACTGAACAACTTCAAAGGAGTAAAAAATATCTCCATCAAATAATGAAATAAAATATCAGAAGAGAATACATAAGAAGATCAGGAAAACACATAGAAAAGAAAATAGTATCGTAGACTTCTAGTAAATTGTAATTAAATACCTTGGGATTATGTGTATTCGATAAAGTAAGATGTCTCCAACCTGCTGGTTTTCCTCTACCAAATAAATATGTCCGGAAAGAAAACCAACGTTCAATAAAATGTATCCATAGGAAATGGAAGAGAAAAGGAAAATTAAATGAAGAAAAAATATTTGTTCAAACTCTTGTTTTCCCGCGACTAAATTCAACTGAGACTTTTCACCGTCCGTTCTCTCTCCTTGCTGTCGGAACAAGAACGGCCGTTGTGCTGTCAACTCTTTTCGTAACAGTTTCTGTCCTCTTATGCAAATCAACGCCACATGTATATAACTGAGCCTTCTACAAAAGAAGATTTGTTTTATTTCTCTTTCACTTCCTCATTTCACCATCCGACAGCGCACCTGTTTCTGTAAGTTACTTTATTTCTTTCACACCGTAACAATTTTATTAATTACATTTTAGACCACGTAAATGTAAAAACAATCTGATCAGTATCAATAATAATACAATCTAGCTCATTAATAAAGTGGACAAAAAATACTTAGGTGTCGGACCCAGACTATAAAATAATGATCATGCACAATGCAGTACATCCGAAAGCTCATAATGATCGACTCGGGGTGAAAAAGGGACGAAAATTGAATAGAACTGGTAAGTATACCAAACTGCATGGAAGACACGAAAACAATTAGAAAAGTAGATAACTCTAATCACTGAACAATCAACCCCCTGGAAACGTACAATTCAGAAAGCAGCGAAAATAGAAATGACAAGTTAAGAACAACAGGCACGAAGACGATACGTAAGAACGACAGTAGAATGCATGAAAGTGAAATAAGAGAAATTTGATAAAAGCAGTAAATTTAGAATGCAAACAAAGAGACGAATTTGGAACTAACAAAAACAAACAAATCTTCAGTTATCACATTAAACAGAAATCAGGAAGAAAAAATATGCATCGCTAAAAATTAAAAGAAGCAAATTGAAAATAGGGGAAGGTATGGAACTGTACTATGACGAGATGAGACCACTTGGTAACCATGATACCTACAAATATTTGAACGCAGACATAATCAAATAAACAGAAATTAAATAAAATATTTAAAAGGATTTACATGAGATAATGACAAACTTTTATCAAATAAATAATATAGTGGAAATCGAATAAAATGACTAAAAAAAATGGTCAGTATCACTAATCATATACTTCAGATAATTTATCAAGGGGACAAGAAAAGGACTTAAGCAGCAAGACCAGATCACTATAAACCGCAATGCACTAAACTTAGAGATTTCAACGTAATCGGGATGCATGTGTGCAAAAAGGGAAAACTTCTCAGCTGACGCCAGGTTTTGAAATGGAAAATAACATTTCAGTCTGTTTGTATATGTATCGATCTATCTATCTATATTTCTCTCTATCGTGTTTGCCTCAGAAAAAATTCAAATTCAGTTGAAGTCGAAACGCCGTCGCATCCGTGTCGCAAAAAAGTTGGGATCCGATCTCTGTCGGGGACGAACGAAAAAATTAAAACCATTACACCATCGCAGTGAGGTCGCAAAAAGTTGGTATCCAGAGGCCGTTCGCGGCGGCTCAGCCAACTCTTTTGTTCTTATAACATGCTCTTCAATTGTTAAAATTTTAAAAAAAGATGTCTTGTTCGGTTATTTCATACAGCGTTCAATTTATGTGCTCCTAATCGTAACGAAGCCGACAATATAAAACACACCAACACATGTAGCCGAAACATGTTTACCCCTTAATTTAAAGGGGATTTGTATCGGTTAGTTCCCGGGAGCTGGTTGCTGTGCCGAGGAGATAACTTCCGTAGACGTCTATAGGTCACATAAAAAAACAATACACTCTTCCGCGGTAAACAACTGTGTCATAAGTATATCAGATAAAAAATAAAACATACAGAAAACACCAAGTGAATATGAGGGACCGGAAATTGCAAAAAGAAATTATAAACTTTTCTATCTACTCCTAAAAAGTATCAGCTTTGGATGATACAGCACAAAATAAACGTGAAAGGGCAAAAAAATAAAAAAAAGACCGCGGAGCAGACCTCTAAAAAAATAGTTCAGAGAATCCTGGGACCTTTGGGCGGCTTTGTATCACCCATATCCTGTAGAATACAGGGTGACCCCAAAAAACGGGCCGCAATTCTAATTAGGTCCCGTTTCTTAGTGTTTTGTCCGAATGAAATGAAACGTTGGTCATAACTAGTTTATTATATTCAAAACATCACATCAAAACACTAGGGTCTTTGGCCTTTTTTTCTCTGTTCTACAGCATATGTTTTAGATGGCCTCCATTTAGATCCGTGCATTTCTTGAGGCGCAGCACGAAGTTGTCCATGACGTTCTTACATACTAAATTGGTAATGCCTCTCATCTCCTCCCTGATGGCTTCCTTGAGTTCCGTGATAGTTCTGGGTTTTCCTGCGTAGACTCTGTCCTTAAGATAGCCCCAAAGAAAAAAAAATCGTGGGGGCTTAGGTCCGGGTTATGGGGTGCCCACTCAAAATCAGTCTTGAGACTGATCATTCGGCCTCCGAAGTTCTCTCTCAGCCAATATCGGGACAGGTTTGAGGTGTAAGAACTTGCTCTGTCCTGCTGGAACGAGAACTTGCTCATGAGCGACGGGTAGATGGGCTGGAGCTCACTCTTGAAGGTTTTGAGGACCTCCACATACCGCTCCTTGGTAACTGTCACGGCTGCGCCAGATTCTTCGATGAAGATTTATCCGATGATTTCTCTGGCCGAAATTGCAGCCCACACCGTGCACTTAGAAGAGTGCAGGGGCTTGGTGGCTACTTCATTGTGTTCGGATAACCCCCAGAAGGGAGTTCGCCTTTCCATCAAGATGGAAGTGGGTTTCATCTGGGGTTCAAAGGAGGTTAAGAAAACTTGGTTTCTCCTAGATCTTCTCGTGTATCTTGACTACCATAACCCTCCCCTGCTTCTTGTCTGAGGCTGTAAGAGTTTGCAGCGTCTGTATTCTGTATGATTAAGGGCTGATATCGTTCACCAACACTCTCCTGCAAGTATCACGGGGCATACCGAGGGACTGACTTCGCTTACGCACAGAGCGTTTCGGACTCTGCTGGAGAGACTCTCCCAGTCTTTCGACCAGCTCGGTAGTTCGCTTCTTGGGACGTCCCGAGTGGCTTGGACGGTTCTCTCTGGCGGGGTTGAGGTTATCCACGTTCCCATACTTCTCGAAGTGGTCCACCTAGTTCAGAATTCTGCTTTTGGATGGAGCCTTTTCACATTCGAACTGACGCATGAAACTCCTGAGTTTTGTTAAACAAGCCTGTCTTGTAGTAAAATTTGACACAGTGTATTCACAAAGAATACACTCCCACTGGGATCTTTGTGTACTCACGGTCGTTGATTCTTCAATGTCCTGTAAAATAAAGGCACTCGGTGAATAAATAATGGAGATATCACATAAAGTGTGCACAGGACCCGTGTTTTCGGGTCACCCTGTACTAATGGTAGGTGTCAGTCGGAAATCAATATTATAGTAATTAAAAATCATTGCCAATGATTACCAAAATAGATAGATAATTTTGTGGGTCTGGAAAAACTTTCTGTCACTCAAAACCAGGGAACACCACTGGTTATATCCAGTAAGCTATCACTGATGAAAACTCATGTGAGGACTTGTAGTGAGTACATAATAATAATTAATCAATCGAGAATTGTAAATAAACAAACATTATAATAAACTGAAAGTTAAGTGTATTAATTTAACTATTAACATTATAAGTTTTTTTATATATACTACTATTATTATTATATAATGGTGATGATGATGACGACGATGATAATGATGATGATGATGACATAAAAAAGTTTTTTATACTCCTACTATTGCTGCTATGAATGATGATGATGATGATGATGATGATGAGAAGGAGGAGGAGGAGGAGGACGACGCCGACGACGACGCCGACGACGACGACGACGACGACGACGACGACGACGACGACGACGACGATGATATGATGATGATGATGATGATATAAAAAGAATAAGGAAAATTCACATGCTATATACATTTTTTTTCATGGAAAACTGTAGTTGTTTTATATGAGATTAATACGGGGCAAAAATGCATCATTTAATCGGCATGATAAAGACATTGTAATTATTTGTGAAAAAAATGAATAAAAAAGAACGGAAAGCGTAGATGACTAAAACCTAAAGTAAAAGATTGTACTTATTTACACTGCCCCACAAGGGACAGAGTTAGACACCAGGGTTGTTTTTTAACGTGGGGAAAAGGTACCAAAATAAAAATTGTCTCAGTCGTGAAGGATTTCTCCCCCACTGAAAGAGAACGAGAAATGGAAGTGCCACATCTAAAGAACAGATACTACACTTTGAGGTATTTATTTGCTCCCCCGCTGAGCCAATTAGGCACAAGGCCGATTTTTAAAGTGAAGAGTGAAGGGGGAATGGGGACCAACTCCCCGGAGAGTAGGGGAGCTGGATAGTGACAATTGGTATCAAGGGTTGCCCCTACATTAACCAAGGTCTTATATGTGGGGCTTCCCCCACATATGGTCTTTGCTTGCAGTATCTACCGGAACAGATGGTATTTATTTGCTCCCCCACCGAGCAAATTAGGCACAAGGCCGATTTTTAATGTGAGGAGTGAAGGGATGGGGAATGGAAAAAGGGGACCAGCTCCCGAGAGGTGGGAAATCGGAGCTGGTTAAAGGTCAGGCATGTGGGGTTGCCCCCACATCTGGTCTTTGCTAGTCATAGCTGGTCTTTGCTAGTCATAGCTTGCAGCATCTGCCGGAACATATACTACACTTTGATCCTGGCCAAAAGATTGTAGTCAAACTTTTTCATTTATATAAATGTATTTTGTATGTATTATTTTAATTAACAGAATTTAAGGCGGATATTTTATGAGAAAATACGATTATCTTTTCCGAATATCTTAATACACATACTTTGACGTTTATGTAAGGAAAGATATTAAAACGTATTCAAATAGATCTGTAAAAGGCATAAAAGGTGGAAATAAGCAAAAAGAATATTTTGAATGATAATGGTGTTTATTTGCTTTTGCGAGGGTCCATTTGGATGATAAAATTCACTAATTAGGTTTTTATTTTAATATTTTAATTTTTCTTATCAAGTATATTAGTAGACAAGATAGTTTTGCTTTTTGTAAACAAATTTGTGACATTTACTAAATTATTATTATTATTATTATTATTATTATTATTATTATTATTATTATTATTATTATTATTTTATATTTTTTAGCTCTGGTTGTTAGGGTTGTTGTCACACTATTAAGCTACGGGCTCAACTTTCGTACGAATTAAAGGAATTCATAAGATAGTTTCATAGACATCTATTTCTTCGTCTGCATTCCATCTACGTGCAATATATCGCAAGTGTATTCACGTTTAGATTCGAAACCCGAACTGCTCATTACATACAGATGATTTGAGATCATTTGGATGTAATGGGATCAGAGATGGTTAGCAGTAGAAATGGCTATTCTATATAAGTATTTTCCTTGCCTTAATTTTCTCACACTATCATAAAACGGGAGAATATATTATTTTTTATAGAAAATTATTGCTTTACGCTAGATGAAAACTCTTTTCAATCCTCTTAATTTGTCTACATCTCTCGCTTTTCAGCTCTTTCTCTCACTTTTTATAAACATTTTAATATTATGTATCTACTAGCAGACCAGTCTGGCTTTGCTCGGGCCCTATGTACTATTCATAACTTTATGTGCATCTGTATATATATATATATATATATATATATATATATATATATATATATATATATATATATATATATATATTAAAATGTTTTGTTCATGGCCAGGAATCCTACATCTAAAAGTTCAAGTATTTAGACCCGAAATTGGCGGAGGAGTTTGGTAGTCTACAAAGGTGTACTCTTTCAACTTTAACATCTTTACAGTTACATTTTCGCCTAAAAACTGATTAAAATACTTGCTGCATGTCTGAATACTTTTTATGTAAAATTCCGAATGCTTAGACCCAAAATTGGCTGAATAGTTTGCTAGAGACAACAAAGATCAAATCGTTTGAACTTAACCTCCTTTGCAGCAAAATTTTCGACCAAATTTTTGAATACACTATGTACAATTTCAAATTTTTATATAAAAAATCGGTTGAGTAATTTGATAGAGACCGCAGAGTACATTTATATTAATCTACCAATATTTATTCTATTCTATTTCTCTCTTTTTTATTATATCTTCCTTTCTCCCTATTCATTTAGCTCTCAGTTGATCTCTTTCTCTCTCTATTTGTCGCTTACTTGTGTGGTGCATGCGAGTGTTGATTTATGTGTGTGTTTGTGTGTGTGTGTGTGTGTGTGTGTGTGTGTGTGTGTGAATATAAATAAACGCATTTATTCAATTTCGTATAATTATATTTATGCATATACATATGTGCGTGTACCAACCTGCCATGTCAGTTTAATCTTATTTCTCTGTATATCTGTTTATCCCTTTCTATTCAGACCATTCCATTATCATATCTATTAAAATTGCTTAATTATTACTACTGCAAGAATAAAACACTATTAACGCTACTATTGGTTCTTCTACGCCTATTTTATTAGAAAAGATCTTATACTGCGACTCTCTTAGCATTAGAAACATTACTATGTCTACGACTATTACATCTACAACCACAACCACGATAACTGCTTCTACTAATGCTAATAGCCCTGGCGTGATGCTCTGTTAGAAGAAGTAGGACACAAACGAGTATTATTTTTAATCCAATATTCTTCCTAAATAGGTCACTCTTACATATCTCCCCTAACCCAATCTCTTACTATTCCAAGAAGTCAACGCATGAAGACGGCGCAGTGTTTATATTATTTTCAAGACATTTGAGAACGCTGTTACATCGCGTTATTTTGATTTTCATGTTGTTTTATTCTGGGCCAAGGGAATTAACTCTGTAGATTCGTGAGAACTGAACGCACTCATTTTTGGCAATCTTCCGAAGTTGATTCATGGCTGATAATTTTAAATATTAAAACGTTAACATAGTTTGGTAAAATATTAAAACAAAATAAGAAAATTATTCGATGATCATTTAAATAATTATATTTTAAATACAGTACTTGTTTTTCTACAAAAACTGTTACATTTTTCAAACACATAAAAGTGTTCTGAAAAATAGTCACACAATAAATTACTTTTCCTTTTAACAATGAACCATTTTCAACTTGATCTAAAAAGAAATGTTATCATAAGATGCTATGTTGCTGCTAATGATTTAAACCAACTGAAGAAATGGTCAATTTAATGTATCGCAGTTTATTAACTTTTGTGTGTAAGTGTAATGATACAAAGAGTGAACCACGTAAACACAGGATATAATACTTTTGATACATTCATTTATCTGGTAAAACATGTTAATCTCTAGGTTGACTTATTTTGTCATGCATTCAATTGTTTTTCTGTCTTTACACACATTTTTTCTCAACGACATTTCATTTTAGGATTTTTAAAATCCTATATTTCATCTTTCCGGTCTCACTGTCTAGGTGTGTAAATTAATAAATATAAATATATATAAATATTTTTATATGCATACACAAATATATAAATCATATATATATATATATATATATATATATATATATATATATATATATATATATATATATATATATATATATATATACTAGCAGGGCCTGTAAAGCGTCGTTGCCGTGTGGAAGCATGCCCCCTCCTCATAAGGAGATAAACTACGGTTGTTGTTGGTGGCCACTTTCCAGTGTTCGTAAGTTACGAACAGGTTTCGAAATGGACACGCTTAACCTCCTCATGCTAAGAATGTTGTATGGAATAGATACGATCAACCTCGCAAAGGAAAAAAACGACTTTCGGAATAGACACCCCATTTTATGAGAGGGGGACTGTCAAAGTATTTGTCCCAAGTTCAACCTTGATACATATTGTCATCATTCACACTTGCAATGATTATAATCCAAAAATGTGGGGGGGGTGGCAGTGTCGTGCGGAAGGAACTAAACTTTTATCGCTCGTGTGTAGAACAGTGAATGACATTATATCTTGTTTTCGCTAAAGTTAAAATTGTTTTTTTATTCAGTAGTCTTAAACCTATAGAAGTCACCAGTTTAAAGGAAATGGTGTAGTTGGTGCTAAAGTAAAAAGGTACCTAAATAAAAAGCAAATGTCTGAGCAGTGTGGAAAATGATTCGTGAAAAGAGAACTAAACAAAATAGCAAGTATATTTAAAAGCAAAAAACAAACAAAATCCTATATATAACAAATAAGTATATTTGTAGAGAGTGGAAAATTTGGACTCTAGCAGCGTAAATTATTTGACACACAAACAAAGTTAAAAAAAAAAAAACTGTCATAAATGTAGTCAAATACAAACTGAATGAAACGCAATGAAATTAATAATTTATCTGGGCGTAATTCCGGCTTAAAGTGTGAAAATGTGTTTTATATAAAGAGATAGTTTTTATGATTTCGAAAGAGAGAAATAATGTTTTTTCGCCTAATCATCCCAATGTAGGCTCGGTGCGACTTTGATGTAATGGGGCGACTACAACTCTTTCATTAGGAGAATCGGCGGACGTTTATGAAATCGCCCCCTTTCTAATTTCCACAACTTAATTTTTTGTCTTTTTTCACGTTAATCTCATCGAGCTTAAGTTTCAGGCTAAAAAAGAAAAAAATAGAAAAATAGTTATACCTGATCGTCGGGGATCATTTTTATATTATAAGGTTTAGCAAAATAGTGTCGCAATATTTTTTCTCGGTGATGGTCATACAGTACGTGTTCAATTTAGTAGGACGTTATAATTGAAAACTGATCCCCGACGATAAAACTTATAAGAAATTTTGTGATCTGAAAGGTAAGTTTATAATCTATGAGATTTATGCGAATAAAGTGTTAATTGTGGAGTGTAAAGGGGGAGGGGGTCAATTTCCTAAACGTATGCCAGAGATTCGTTCACATTATCACCTCATAAGTAAATCAAAATATTTAAGGAAGAAATCTGGGACGATTTTTTGTTTTATTGTTTAATGTAGAAGACAAATGTTTAAGAAACGTTACCATAACATGTAATATTATAAAGAAAAGAAAAATAGTTGCCGCAGACTCACTGCGTTCTGGGTAAATGTTTTCATGTAATGTAAGTATTGGTGGTTCGTTGTTTTTCTGTTAATACTCAGTTACAGAGAACAGTATCTAATCGTTTACTAAGCAATCAGTTAATTTTAGCATCGTATAATTTAGGACACCGAAACCGGACATGATAATAATAAAGCTGCGACATAATATTTTTAATGCAACAATATGTAAATGTAGGTAATCATAATAATACGAACTGGCATAATTTATGACACTGAACCAACGAAACCACGTTTTTGCAGTAGATGTAATCATCACCTGAGCTAATTGCGCTGACTTGTTTATTCGAAAGTTACGACTATTTTGTTTGCGTAAGTCTAAACTAAATGTTATGGTAAATTTTTCTAAATAGTAATCTGTAAAGTAGAGGAAAAGCGACGATATGAAAGTATAAATGAATTAAAACAATGCGTGGCCATTGAGCAGCCATATTGATTAGGGGCTGCGTATTCATATTTTGTATTATTGTGTATCATCCGGAATAGTAGAATGTCATGGTCTCATCCAATAAGAAGAGCCGGGATGTTACTATGGAAAATTATTATTTCGATTAGTGAATTGTAATGATAGTTGTATGAGTATGAGTGTTAAACTGGGAGAGTGGAAGGACTTTTTAGGTAGGGGCGAAAATACGAACTACTTCGTTTATAGATCATGGCAGTCGTGATGATTTGCTCGTAGGAAATACGATATGATTTTATAAGGAATAAATGTTTCTATAACAGCATTCCATAGGTACATAAGTTGATGGGTAAAGATTTAGTTATAATAAATTTGTATGCGGCATCTGTTATTGCAAACCTAGCGTAATTTGGTCCAGAGAGGAATTTCTGCAATCCAAATATGTATGCATATATATATATATATATATATATATATATATATATATATATGTGTGTGTGTGCGTGTGTGTGTGTGTGTGTGCGTGTGCGTGTGCGTGTCAAATTTTGTCTCTTAAGAGAAATGACGATGATTGCAATTTCTATCTAAAAATATCTATTTTTACTTAATAAGTCATATGCATAGTTTGGACCCGCCATCGGTACCCTTCGTTACAAGGAAACACTATATATTAAACCCGCAATGTTAAAGATAGCAAATGTGACCAATCCATCGACTGATCATCAGGCAATATCACAGATTTAGTTTCCAGTGTTTTGGTTTAATCGAACTGTTCGAACGTCAATAAAAATAATGTGTAATATCCATGTATGATGAATACAATAAACTAAATAAAACACAAACCTTTCTTCGTAACTCACTTGTCCTGGATAACAATACTGTTATTATTCTAAAAAGCTATTATTATGCATTGAGCACTGTTAAAATAAACCTTTATGTCTATAAAAGTGAGAATGCATGTATGTGAGGATAGCTGTCAACTTTTATACGAAAGATATTTTGAATCTACAGGCTTGAATATGTTATGTAGGGTGTTCAGACATGTGGATAACGTTTTAATCGGTTTTTATGCGAAAAAAGGGCTGCTAAGGGCCAAAATTGAAAGATTAATACCTGGTGGTCATCAAATGTTCATCTGATTGTCAACTTTTTTAGGAATACCCATGCGCGAAACATTTACATGACAGCTTCTTTATGGTAAGAATAAGTAGTTGTGAAAACACTTTTAAAGGAGGTGTCAAGCTGGGCTTATGGTTATCGTACGTAACTCACCTCTTTAGGTTTTGGCTTTGATCTCAGCTTGAGTATTTTTTTACTTACAAGAATTAAACTGTTACAATACTCGCTTCGTTTCTTTTTTTACATCATTTTTAAAGGAATTTCACGTTACTTTTAATACCTTTGGCATTTCTGTTTATTATTAAACTATTAATTAAAAACGCTTCGATATCATATTTATACACATCTTTAGAATGGATTTCTAAGTGATTTATCGCGTTTCGTTTTCTTTCTTCTATTTTTTTTTTTTGTAAATTTTTTACACAAATCTGTTTCATCCTTGATTGTATCAATAAAATTGATTTTTGCAAACAAAACCTCGATCTTAGGAAAAAAGTTCAAATTTAAAACTCAAGCCACACTAATGGAGATTACTATGCAGTTTCTTTACTGCGTAAAAGCCCCAATGGCCGAGAGTAAACTAATTATGTATACAGATGTATCTTTTTTAATCCAACAACCGGGCAATGCCGGGTACATCTGCTAGTATTGAAAGAAATTATGTAGATAATACATAATCTTATAAAATATAAAGAAACCAGTAATATATGCATATATCAATATACATATATATATATATATATATATATATATACATATATATATATATATTGATATTTTAGATATAGGTTCCTTGGGCACGAATCTAACTTAATAACTTGATTTAAGCACAGAACAATAAATGTTAAAGTGTCATAATAGGGGTCAAAGTTTTAAAAAAATTGACCTCTGCGGTCTTTACCAAATTACTCAGACAGTTTCTGGTCTAAACGTTTGAAATTTTACATAAAGGGTATTCATAGACAGGGCAATTTTTTAATCGGTTTTGGTCGAAAATTTAAGCTCCCAATACATAAATCTATGTATATGTGTTTGCATGTCTGCCTAAAACTTTCGACAGAGGCAACGAATTTTCACAACATCAGTATTTTTTTGAAGCTCGACTCTTCAGACGGAAATACCGACAGATAGTGACAAATTAGCTAAAAACATTAATTTCTTCATCCTCAACTGGGCACTTTTCTACAGGGAGGGGTTGCATTTCATCCTCTCTTTTCGATTTTCTAGCCTTAATTTAAACCTACGTCACTTCCGGTTTGGCGGTGGTCGTAACAGCAAAGACGTTAAGTTTATCACGTTCTTTTGCTCCTTCGCGGTTCGGGTTCGAGCCTGCCTTACTACTACCACTTCTTTCTTTTTTTTTTTTGTTCAACACACACCACCAAACGCCCGGGCAACGCCTTGCCCCCATGCTTGTATAATAATAAATGTTTATACAAACAATACAAAATAGTGTTGACCTACCCGTCTGGGTAAGTACTAGCGTAAGGGATGCATGCAAGGATGAATGGAATCAAGCAAGTCAAACCACGTATACACAATATGGTAAAAAGGGGGCAAGATTACACATAATTAAAAACGGTGAATGAACTTACGTAATGCTTCATATTTAAGTGTTATTATAATAGAAAGGATGAATAAAGAATAAAGAACAAGTGAAGCATGCATGGCCCCCGAGAGCGCACAATGAACGAGGTATAAAAAAATGACTTCCCCATTTAGCCCCCAAATCTCCAGGGGACGTCAACTCCTGGTGAAAATGAACAAACGTTGCAGTTTTAGGCCTTAACGTATCTAAATTGGAATTCTGCAGCATGCAAAAATAAGAAATGACTAAGTCCTTCACTTTCATCCTCCTACATTTAGCCCAAGAGTCCCCAAGGTCTTAACATATTTAAATGTAAGTTCAGCACTACGCAAAACTGCTAAATAGACATCCACTTAAATTTCGGATAAATATGATGAAATAGTCCCAAATATGAAGTGTTTTATTAGCACTGAAAGAGCGCACAAGGCACACCCAAGAGTTATCGCGAAGTATAGATGAAGCAAAATGTAGTAGGCAAAACAAAAAAAAAATCAGGAACACACATAGGAAATAGTCAGTATCGTCCACTTCTAGAAGAGAAGGGTTTCTTGTCTGTAATAACCGTGGAGAAAGAAGACAGAAAAAAAAAACAGAAAGAAAACAAAAAGCTCGCTTCTCGCAGAGACATGGTTAGTCATAAAGAACAATCCAATCGCCAGAACCACCTACACACAATCTGCAGGACGCCACCTGACTGCTTTCCAGTGACCTGCCTTTATAGCGGCCGAGAATTATGTATTTGCATAATCACGCGAGAGCAGACAGATTCTACAATAATTGCATGGGGTAAACGTTAATAAAAACCCATGGACGCAATCTTGGAACTCTCTCTTCCGCTCAGGCTGAAACGCAACAGACGTATCCGAATAAGCTATCTATTTCCCCTCATTTCGGTTATTGCTAATTCTGAAAAACTCCCCTCCTCCGATCTCATGATCACAAATGGGGCAGGGGCGAGTCGTCTTTATCGGGTACTACTTCGAACAACCGCAGGCAGTACTTCCTCCTTGCCATCTTCCTCATTACCACCGTTATTGCCACCAGTCTGTTCCATAAGCGGTGTTTCACAATCAGGGCAGGGGAGCAGTATCCGTATTTGTCGGGTACCCCTTTATGAAGGCAAGACGGGTTGTCCCTCTTCCGCTTCTTCAGTATGCGCATTATATGACTCAAAATCCTCTCCGTCGTCCTGCATCATACTCTGTCCTTTCAGAAGACATTGTACCGTCTGAATATTCCTCTTCTTCCGATGTAACAATATAATGGCGAGGACGCAGATCTTTCATGTGGCAAGGCACATCGCCCACCAAAATCGATTGAGGGCTGATTACCTTGGTCATTTCACCCTTGCCGAACCTCGTGGTACATTGATTTTGCGGTATTTTAACCCACACGCGATCTCCAACCTGGTAAGATGGTCTCTGTTCTCGAACTTCCTATCGATAAATCCTGTTGGCAGGTGAAGTGAATGGAGACGTGTCGTCTCTTGGTGTGATGTTATACCAGTAGACAGCCTCCTCTACGGGACAGCGCATTATAGCCGCTATTCGTTTCAGTGTACGGTGACATAGTTCCGCTATGGCATCCCAGCTGGAGTGTACGCACAACGGAATCGCAAGTGAACTCCCCATTTATGCGCAAATACTTGGACCGTGTTGCTGCAAAAAG
The DNA here is from genome assembly GCF_053919585.1 of Euprymna scolopes. Taxonomy (NCBI): domain Eukaryota; kingdom Metazoa; phylum Mollusca; class Cephalopoda; order Sepiida; family Sepiolidae; genus Euprymna; species Euprymna scolopes. The sequence continues at coordinate 47,876,847 of NC_136483.1, forward strand.
CTGTGTCATTGTCTAAAAGGATTTCATGCGGCGACCCACGCTGAGGAACACTGCCTACAACTGATGAATCACACTTGCCGAGTTCTGCGATTTCCTCGAAATGGAGAAACGCGATGGACCAGAGTCTGTTAGAGTTATAAAGTGGAAGGTGCCATAATGCGTGATATCCATTCCAATTCTCTGCCAATTCTCGTTAACTTCCATCTTTTCCTTTTTCCACCAAAATCGATTGAGGGCTGATTACCTTGGTCATTTCACCCTTGCCGAACCTCGTGGTACATTGATTCTGAGTATTCCACAAGCCACACGAAGCCAACCGCACAGCGGAAAATTCCCGACAAGTCGACCACACAGAGAAAACATTGTTCGTCGTGTAACAATGCTAGGAGCTTCTGGAATTGCATATTCTCGCTTCCACCGCAGTTCACTACGTTCCATCCTGACCGCCAATCCCAGCACCCGTGCACCGTCCTTCAACCACTCCGGGTTATTACACTCCAATCCGAACTGCGCTAGATGTTCTCTTACACGGGTCGCGGGCACAACGTCTTCGTTGACAAAAATGTCATCAATGTAATGCGTGGCTTACAACTTCTTCCTGAGATAATACTTCGCTGACAATTGCTCTCATTATCAGGGGAGCCACATTCAAACCGAACACCGGACGGGTCAGACAGTATTTTTTCGCGTCGATTTCCACAGTCTGGTATGGCCACAGTGTTTCATGGGCCTGGACTTGTAGGTATGCTCTCCTGAGGTCCAGTAGAGACACGATAACACCTTTTTGTCTCCATTCGCGCAGCTTATCCACACAAACATCTGCGTTGGCTGTAAACGCGTCTACGTAATGATTTAACTCCCGGTAGTCCATCACCGGGCGCACTTTGGCTTTGTTCTGCTGTATGACAGCAATCAAGGGAATTAGGCCTTTGGGACGTCCCAATTTATCCTCTGGGTACGGCACGAGCCTACCATTATCTATCCAGGTGCGGAGCTCTTGCGTGTATTTTCCACGGATTTATGCCAGCACCGGGTATTCTGACACTCGATTTTGTAGCCTTTCAGGGGGGTGGGCCTCAGACTACTTCTACGGTGCGGTCCACGTTCGGTTTTGATTGTCAAAGGTGGCAGTGAAATCCGGTTCATTAATAGAAATGGCTGCGCATTTAATATTTTCCGGCCGCCAAGCCACACTGATCCTCTAGGCTTGACAACGATACACCCAGAGCTTTTATCGCGTCGATCCCTAGAAGTAAGTAAAACCCCAACGGTTTGCCAGGCACCACCAATACATCGATTCTGGCAGACACACCTTCATCAGTGGACACAGAGACCACTCCAACACCGCAGCACGCATGGGACATTCCACCAATCGTTTTGACATTCACGTTCGTTTTTCTCCAAGACCAGCACCGGTCTGTATGTAAAATCGTCATAGAGCATCGTGTATAAATAAGCGCCAAAAATCGCGTCCCGTCAACATGGATGCCTATCACCGGGAGTGCCGTGTTCGCATCTTGGTGGGGGAATGAGACCGGCGTCTATGCGTCCTCCCCTTGCTCGTTCCCCGAGCAGTTCCGAGCCAAGTGTCCACTGTCACCGCAATATTCTGGGCCCTGTTGTTGGGTGAGCGTGTGGCCGCAACCACATCCTGATTTTGTTCTCCAGTCGTCGTCAGAATTCTCGCTTTCGACATTAATTCCCCCATGATCAGGGCTTTGATGTTCGGTACCTGTTGAAGAGCAATTGAGATGGCATCAGGGAACCCAGTGACGAAAGTCAATTTTGTGAGTCTCTCTAAGATATCTGCTGTGAATCCGGCCAATCCAACCAACTGCCTGATTTTGTTGGCGTAAACATCCACACGTTCGCCAGCTCATCTAAACAGTTATTTTTCTGTATGCTTTAATCGGGCCTCAATCTGGTCTATCTTCTCTTGATCGTCCTCGTCCATTTCCATGTAGAGGGGCAGTGCATAACCTTCCAGATATAAAGGTAGCAGACTCGCTACATCATCCATCTGCTAAAGTTGTGCGACAAGTCTCACTTTTTTCAGCCACGCTACAAGGTCTGCCTCGCCAGAGAACGGCTTGATAATATCACTGCTTATCCGCACCTTCTCCAAAGTCGTGCCGAAATAGCTTGAAGCAAAATATTGTAGGCAAAACAAAAAATAATCAGGAACACAGCTAGGAAATAGTTAGTATCGCCCACCTCTAGAAGAGAGGGATTTCTTGTCTGTAATACCTGTGGATAAAGAAGAAAAAACAGAAAAAAGCCCTCGCTTCTCGCAGACACGTGGTTCGTCACAACAAACAATCCAATCGCCAGAACCACCTACACACAATCTGCAGGACGCCACCTAACTGCTTTCCAGTGACCTGCCTCTTTAGCGGCCGGGAATTATGTATTTGCATAATCGCGCGAGAGCAGACAGATTCTACGATAATTGCATGAGGTAAACGCTAATAAAAACCCATGGACGCCATCTTGGAACTTTCTCCTCCGCTCAGGCCGAAATACAACAGACGTATTCGAGATAAGCTCTCTATTTCGCCTCATTTCGGTTATTGCTAATTCTGCTACAATAAACAAACAAAATTATATTGAAATCAGTTAGTTCCAAGTTTATAGAAAGTTTTATCAAAATCCAAGGCATCATTTCTTTTTAACAAGCAGAAAAGTGACAATTTTAGCCAGTTTAACCGAACAGGCACCCTTAGGGAGTGCACTGAAGTATTTTTGCCCGACAAATCGGTTCTGTTACTTATTTACTTATATCATGTTTACTGTTTGTGCAAAATTTCAAAAAATTCAAAGGCGAAGTTATTGAGAAAAGTGCAAACAAAAGAACGGACGGACGGACAATGATGAATTGACACATCCACCTTGTTTTTGTCGGGGTACCAATAAAATTGTAACTGATATATCATGGAGACAAATATGAGCAGCTAACTAAAATGAGTTAGGAGGAGGATGAAAGAGAGAGATAGAGAAGGAAGAGAAAGGATGGAGAGAGATAGCATAACCTTTTTCTTGCTTTGTGGTTTGTCTTTTTTATTGCTTTTTATTAGTAAACCCGGGCTCCTTTTTACAAGAATATGGTTGACTGATTAAGTCAAAGTACCGACTGGTAGAGCCGCCTGGAAGACACATCGAATACTTAACCCAAGATCAGTCAGTTACTGCAAACAAATATATCCCTTTCGCGGGACACATCAGATATACTAATTATTTCATTTCTGTCTACATAATTTGTTGCTGGAAAGACAATTAACGGCAAAATTATTAGGGTGAAAAGTTGGCGATGAGTTCCGGAGTTACACTTAATGGCATTCACGAAGAATCAGAATTTAATGGAGAATTTAGTTAGGAACAGAATTAGTCGTTCTCTTTATCGATATAGTATATTTTTAGGACACCGCGAAGAATTACTTTCTAAGTGAAAATCAATTTGTGCTCGACTGGATTTTATAACAGAGTATTGTATAAATCTGCAGCGTTTTGGGTAGATGTCATCCCGTCATAATAATAAAAAAATACCTTTTTGGCAGAAACGTCGTAGAAAAAGTTCTGGAGCCGAATAGTCACTGAAAACCATAAAAGGTTACAGGCGGATCAATCATTATATGGCGTTATCTCGGTGGTAGAGGCGTAAGAAACATTCAAATAACTGTATGAATGGAACATAATTTAAATCTGGATTTGCCAGAGTCCACATTTGCTGAGTTCAAAATCAGGTTAGATCTTTTAAAAAGAGAATATTCTAAACATAATAAAAGCTTACAAATCCATGGCTATGTTTAAAGGGAAGACACACTCTAAAATTATCTGGCCATGGATGACCCTGCTCCTGGATATTGACTTTGAAACTTCTTAGTGTTTCTTTCTTATAAAATCTTTATTTCTCTTTCTGCTTCTCGGCAAGTGAGTTTTTTTTTTGTCCGAAACATTTTCTCACACCTGATGCTATTCTTTATCTCTACACTTTAAACTTCAGATCATATACGGAGCATTGCTTTCATATATTAGCTGATGAATCTTTGTCCTGTTCGAAAGTGTTTGATAACGTGCAGAAAAGTATCTGACATTTTATTGAGATCACTCAATGTAACCTCCCCTCACAGATGTGATGTTGCTTGTTTGGGTATTTTCTAGAAATACTATCATGGCATGTGCTCTTCAGAATGTTTTAATTTTTCTTCCGCTTATTTTCTTTTAGCTGGTTTTACTCATTTGATCCATTGGTCTTAATCAATTCGCTGTTTTGATATCTTAACGTTACATACAGCTTCCTACTCAAGTAGCTTATTTCAAAGAACGGCATGTTTGTGGAACTCTCTTTCTGCTGACTGATTTTCCTACCTATAAACTTGTTTTTTTTCCAAAGCGAAAATTAATAGGAATCGCCAATCTTTGCGATAATCATATATGGATCATGATAGTTTCTTATGTCAAGTGTCTTCACGCCTTATCCGAAGCGATTTCCATGAGAGAAAAAAGACAATTTCCAGATCAGACACCGATTGAAGAGAAAGAGACAGGCAGACAGACAGACAGACAGACAGACATGCAGAGAGAAAGAAAGCGAGAGAATTGATAATTCAAAGTTGGCACTTACAAACCCTTACAAAGGAAAATAAATTATTTCGTAATGACTCCAAGCAAAATAGTCATGTAACGTACAAGACACTTCTCAGGAGTTATCTAAGTGTTAATATATTCAAATTAGCAATAATGGTTACAATTTGAAGTATAAATAGATGATTTAATGCATTAATTTTAAACTTTTGCGATATTAAACATAAGTTTTTTTTCTGGTATATTTGTATTGGAGTTGTTTTTTATCTGACTGTTTGACTATTAATAAATATCCGCCAGGTTACATTGCAAAAGAAATTTTCATTATACATAATGATGAGACAGTTTTCCATTCAAAGATGTTAGATTAACGTTAAAGTGTATGAATTATTAAATTAAAACTTCTATTAATCTATGTTAGAATACACAAATAGACATATTTTGTAATATCTTGTAAAATTGTGAGGCAGTACAACGACCATAGATATAATGGTTAGTCTTGTAATCATAAGGTGATTACCAAAAGTCTTTATGAAACATGTACGATGTTAAGTTTTGGATCAGGATAATTAGAATTATCATTATGTTATAAATTTTGTATTCTACTAAAATTAACGTCAATAACGATTTTAACTGTTAATATTTTCATTGGCGTCTCCTTTGAAAGTTTGTATATATCAACATTTTAAAGCATTCATAAACTACATTTACCAAATGAATGCATCGGCGATGATATGTAAGACTTTTAGGAGACGAACCATTAAAAATGCATCTGCCTTACTTAAAACTGCTAGGTTTATTTTTGGTGTCTTTAAAAAAACTACCCAGTATTTTTTGTTGATGAGGAGACTTTGTTTCAAAAAACTATCTCATTAAATTATTGTCCAAGGCTTACTGTCTATCACAATAAAAAATTCGTTTCCGAAACGATCGTATAATTTATTGATTTTGTTTGTTCTTCCTTATGAAACAGATTTTTAATTTTTAATTTTAATTATAAATTATCAATCATCTTACTCAATATTAAAATAGCTCTACGACATATATGCCTATCGAGCTTATCATATATCTAGGTTACAACGAGCATTTTTTCTTTTCTTTTAATTGCATTAATGAATTTACTAATACATTAAAATATACTCTGCTCTTTGGACTCTTGTTCTAATCCCATATATATATATATACATATATATATATATATATATATATATATATATATATATATATATATATATATATACCAGTATATATATGTGTATATATATATATTTGTGTGGGGGGTGTTAGAAGTCATGGTGTCAGCTGTTTATAGCCATTAATAGTTTCTTGTCCCTATTTATTTGCCTGCCCACAAGGACAAAGATACAAGGTTGTATTCCCCAAAAAGGAGAATTGTAGATGAAACCAAATAAAAATTACAAAAATCAAAATAAAATCCATTTTCATTTGAGGATAGAACATATAGTACATATAGTAAACTCTGAGCTATTGTATTTCTTCTTTTGTCATTTCTGTACACGTGCGTATCATAATGTTAAACTTCGTGTGTGGATGATACCCAGTTCTGCTGAGCTATTTTTTAAACTGCATTGCTCGATTTTTTTTAAAGATTTCTCAATTGATTTACTTGTTTGCGTTGATTTACTTTTCCTGTTGACCTAATGTATTTGTTTATTTAAAGATTACGCTAATTTAAGAGATCTTGTTCAGCAGTAGCAGCAGCAACACTAAACACTACAAGTCCAAGTTTGCAACAAAATTTAAAATGCCAATGATGAAAAAGAGAAATACATCCATACTCTCCAAGACGGAGTTCAGTACTTAAAAAAGATGTTTGATATGCTTATAAATGTTCGGATTACAGCCGGCAACACATTGTCCAAATAGGCATAACACTAAAACGAAGATTAAAATCTGTAAACTACGAATTGTTTACTTTGTCTTCTCAAAGTCTTGATTGGGAGAATAACTAAACAGTTAAAACAGCTATCAAACACCTGTTATATAATGATCTATATAATAAGTGTATATACAAACACGTCTCTGAGCTGTGCGTGTGCAAATAAGCGTTCATAACAAACCATGTCATCTGATGTTGTATTCGTGTGTATATATATACGTGTGTAGCGGTTAGCGGCTCGTGTTGTCTAATGTTCTATTCGTATAATTGGTTAAATGTATAACGTTGATCTTTTCTTGTGTGTATAAATTAGTTTGCGGATTGTATAACGTTCATTAATCGGTGTTTTACGCATATAAAATACAAGTCATTAATATGGACCAATAGCGTAACGAGGCAGTTTTTACAACGTATAATAATCCTCGTGTGAGTGACCAACCAGAAAATGGTAAACATACCTTACATCCTTCTTCTGTCGCATGGTTACCACGCTGCAAATGAATACATCTTCCTTCATTAGAAGTCATAACGAAAAGTTATAGTTCCACGTAGCTTTATTTCACTTCCCTCGGGATTACACGCGTCTTAAGAGATATTACGTTTCCTTTAATTGTGTCAACTGAATCGCTTCCATGGACTTACGGACAACATTTAGCTTAACTCCTCTGATAGACTTAAACTCTGATTGTCTAACTGACAAAAACGTACTCGAGCTGAGATCGAAAAAAACCCCTAATGGCAGTGAGTCAAGTAACGTAACCATTAGGCCAGCTTGGCACGTTGTGTAAAAAGTGTTTTCAAACTGACTTATTCATAACATAAATAATCTGTCACGTGAACGATTCACGCATGCGCATTCATGAAACAATTGACAAACAGATACACGTGCGTATCATGTACCCATCTGTCAATTTCAACCCCTTAACAACCATTTTCTCTGGATGGAAACCGATTAAAAATGTTTCACGTCTTAATACCGTATATAGGAAATTGCAAATTCGTAGACAAAAAATTCATTGAGTATATAGGTTGAGAATTGTCCTCACACACATTCTGACTTTTATATATATACTAGCATTTCCCTTGTATATATATATATATATATGTGTGTGTATATATATATATATATATATATATATATATATATATATATATATATATATAGAGAGAGAGAGAGAGAGAGAGAGAGAGATTAACAACGCAGTATGTGAAAAACGGGTTTATTGGGAAACACTTTCTCTTATCCGAAAAGATTTATGTCTTTCAATACTGATAATAATCGGATCAATAAGCAAGTTAAAATAGTGTCAATTATATTTTAAATATAGAACTGACCGAAATGAGATACATTAATAAGTATTAATACTCAGAAAGTAATAGTGTGCTATATAGTATTATACAATTAATAAAATCACATTGTTATATACAATCTTTAATTTACTCCTTCAATCCAGCGCTTTTTGGCAGACACTATTAAATTTTCCAAGTTGTTTGGAATATTTTCATTTTTGTCACGTTTAGCTAACTACTTTCCTCGTCGAATAACGGCTGCACATCGAAATTACTACAAGTTCCTGCCACACCAATAAAGCCTTGATTATATATTATTATTATTATTATTATTATTATTATTATTATTATTATTATTATTATTATTTATTTATTTATTTTTAGATGAATGAGACTACTATAAAGGGATAGCGCTGTAATAATGTCCAGGGTTGTTAGATTGGCATTTTTAAAGCAAGTTTAGCGAATTTTGTTTCTTTAAATCTATTTAGCCTTCAAAAATTTTATTTGGCGTTTTTAAATGCGTAACATATGGAATAATTAAGAAGAGAACAAACAGATGATGATGATGATGATCATAATAATAATAATAATAATAATAATAATAATAATAATAATAATAATAATAACAACAACAACAACAACAACTGTTATGTTTGCAGGTTGAACCAAATAACGTATAAGGCAATACAAATGAAGACTCAACAAACAAAGGTATTTTAACAGAAATAAACTCATCTGCGACGGGTTATTGGTTTTTCTGTCCAAAAACAAACATGTGCTCCCCCCAAAAAAAATCAGCATTATTAATATATTTGTTGATTAAATGTATTTCCCATTCCGTGAAATTCCCATGGGTCCTGTAAGTTGTTATTATTAGTATTAGTATTATTATTATTATTAGTATTATTATTATCATTATTATTATTATTAACTGTAGTAGTAATAGTAGTAGTAGTAGTAGTAGTGTCAATTATTTTACTCCTGAATATTGACCGTAGAAAAAATGATGGTTTCATTCACCGAATTGATATTGGCTGGAAATTCCTTTTTTAATTGGCCTAATTTCCAAATATTTTCGGAACAGGAATGGGCACAATATATACCTTTGACTCCGACCCACTCTATTAATTGTGATGCGGGCGCCCAAAGCTAGTAATTGGGTCTTTTCACACTAGTTTGAAATAAATAAAAAAAATAAAACACTTTAAAACGACCACCAAGGAAGTTCGTTTCGTCTGGTTATAATTCTCTTTCATAGCTGGATGTGTGGTTGGCCGTAAAGACGAAGAAAAAAACACGGGTTAAATGTCAGACAAGGGTCTAGATCAGGGAAGGGTTAGAAATTGATGTCTAAAAGTGGGGTGTGCATCTAGGCTAAGCTTGGTAGGGGACAATAGGGTGACGGTTTGTAAATGCCTTCACCAAACGATATATATATATATATATATATATATACACCACACACAGACACACGTGTGTGTGTGTGGGGGGGGGCAAGTTCAGTATCTGTGGTCGTATCGTGCAGATAACGGCAACTTTCTGTTTGACGTCATTTATCGCTTGTCAAGTAAGGTAAACATAGAGATTAAGGAATGGGAAACGAGATTTCCGCCTTGGACAAAGTTACAAAAGAAAGGGCGGAAAGAGTTTTAATAAAAATTATGCGGTGTTTATCACCGCTCTTTCCGGACTTCATCCCCGTTAAAACTAATTTAAACGATACTTCTCTACACACGTTCGTACAACGCTTGTATATTGCTATAGTCGTATTAGTTGGATTTTTTGAACTGCCGTTTTCATCTCGACCATGACTTTCAAACAACTCTGGTCGATGTAATCTCCAACCTTCGACAGGTGTATGCTATCGAACTCTGGATTTTTTTTTTTTTTTTTTCGAACACGGGAAGCTTCACGGAATTTTGAACAAAATAATTTATTTAATCCATGGAGGTAGCGAGTTCTCGTCCCGAGTTCGACAAGATACATCTAAAGGACGACAGGGTGTCATCGATCGAAACATTGTGAAAATAACAGTAGATAAGTCCAGTGATCAGAAAAATTCAAAAAATAAAAATAAATTCTCATCTAAAATATTCAGAAACACAAAATATTATTTAAATATTTACATTTAAAATGAAAAGTTATCGTTCAATCGACTATCGAATTGACCGATGACTCCGGTCCATTAGAGATGTATAATGATAAATCTCGAAGTAATTGGCCAAACCAATTTTTTATTTTTATGTTTTCATTATTATTGGATCATCTGTAATCATAGATAAGAACCTGGCTTCACTTGTACTATTTTTATGCAAAAGTAACCGACACGCCCGACTAACAACGAAATTCCACCTCTTCTTCATGAACGCCTAAAGAAGCCGGAAAATGTTAATTCCTCGTGTCTCGCCTTCTGAATACCTTTTCTACTCCTAGTTTTCTCGACGGTAACAACATGCAAACATTTAAATATAAAGCAAACAGCAGTACTACATACATGGGCGAATGGTGGCTTTGTAGAGACACAGGATACTTTCAGGCATAAGTAACTCCCTAGCACGATAGAGAGAGCCCACCTTCTTTGCAGCAGCCTTAACAATAATATCGATGTATCTATTCCAACTTACGTTTCTTGTGAACGCTAAGTCACAAAGCCTGAAGGAAGTGCTCTCAGGTAAAGTATCTCAAGCACTAGCTATTGGTGGTTGGTAAGGTTTCATGCAACTATAAAAGGAAAGGAGCCCCGTCCTGGCAGCGTTGAACGTTACCATCCATTTATGACCCCATTCCACTACAGACTGAAGATCTTCCTCTAGGGTTTCGGCCATTACATTTGGTATGTGCTGATTGGTTGTCCCACGTGCCTGCTATAGGGCGAGGTGTCGTCGGCAAATATATCCATCTCAGAGACAATTTTGTCAGGTAAGTCACTTATGAATATATGAAATAATAAAGATCCAAAGATCGATACCTGATGTACACCTGCATATATAAAAATATGTATAATATATGAATCATAATATATATGATATATATCGAATATAGATGATATATACATAAATTATACAATATATAAATGTACTATATATATAATAAATATATATAATATTCATGATATATAAATCTAATACACACATATCTCTCTCGCGATATATATATATATATATATATATATAACACATATCTATATCTATCTATTTTTCCATCCATATATATATTATATGGAAGAATGCGCGCATGAAAAGTAATATTCTTAAGATTTTATTAAACCTAGAAAAGTAAAGGACAAGAAATTCAACCTGAAAAAGTAAAGAACAAGATATTCTAGTAAAGTAAAAAATAAGATTTTTTTAGACTTAAAATATTGCAGCTAAAAATAAAATAAAAAAAATATTTATATACAAAAAAAAGTTATGCAAAATAAAAAAAAGCGTTAGTCACTTATGTATGTACTTACTCTCCGATTTGTGAACCCACATATTTTGTTGTAACTTTTTTTCTACTGAACCAATTTTCGAAATTTTTATTCAAAATGTAGCTACTGAGGTGTTCTATCCAACTATATAACCTGTTTGAAATTTGGTTGCGAACGGAATTAGTTGTGGGGGTTTGAATGCGTCTCGATTCATTCAATTTCGGACTTAAGCATATATTCAATAACTATCGAGGTTGAATGATATATATATATATATATATATATATATATATATATATATATATATATATATATATATATATATATCATTCAACCTCGGTAGTTATTGAATATATGCTTAAGTCCGAAATTGAATGAATATATATATATTCAATAACTATCGAGGTTGAATGATATATATATATATATATATATATATATATATATATATATATATATATATATCATTCAACCTCGGTAGTTATTGAATATATGCTTAAGTCCGAAATTGAATGAATCGAGACGCATTCAAACCCCCACAACTAATTCCGTTCGCAACCAAATTTCAATATATATATATATATATATATATATATATATATATATAACACATATCTCTATCTATCTATCTATCTATCTATCTATCTATGTATCCCTCCATTCGTCTATATATCTATCTATAATATAAAGCTGAACGTCTGTGTGTGCGTCTTGTCACGAATAGGCCCCTATATGGTTGACTATTATAGAAAACTGATCACATATAATGAGAGAGGATGCATCGAGACACATAAATGGGTATGTTTGATCTGGCATAATGATGATTCATTAAAATTGTGGGGTTTGCGTACGCGCCTGGTTTACACAGTATGGTAATAAAAAATTTAAAAATTAAAAAAAAACGTTTACAAGTGTTTTTGATATATATGTACATAATAATACTTTGATAACTATGTTTTAACTTAAATAAGGATGGTATGATAAAATTGTGAGGTCTGTGTTCGCGCCTGGCCTCTATAGAATTGAAATAGGCACAAACTTTAATAAAGACTTTTCATATCTATCTGCGTAATATACTTTGATAATAAAATTATGGGGCGTTCGTTCGAGCCTGACCTTCATAGAATGGAAATATGTCACAAAGTTTAACAAGGTCTTTTTTTTTAATATAGATCCACATTATATTGTGATAAGTGTTTCAGTGTGAACAGGTATGGTATAATAAATTATGGGGTTTATCTATTTTATTTTTACTTTCATCATATTTGCTTTGGTTTTGGTACCCCCAAATTCGAAGCTATCTCTTTACAACCCTTCCTTTTCATAACCTATCATACTTTCATAAATCAGTCCATTTTCTGTAGGCTGCTTTTGAACCCAGTCAATGACGGGTACTTTTGCTAGTATATATATATATATATATATATATATATATATATATATATATATATATATATATATATATATATATAATGTGTATTTAGGCAGCATGTTTTGATTCAGCCAAGTATTGTTGAATGGCACGGAGTGTTCTTGAATAAAGATCTTTTTCGGAAGTTTTCAATCTTTCGAATTGACGTTCTTATTTCTCGGTTGAATCTGTGCAAGATGGTTCCATAGTCGTATTGGTCCATCCGGTTTTTTTTTCTTTCTTTTTTTTTTTTTTTTTTTTGTTTATAAGTAATTTCGACTGAGTTTCAACAGCGGTCTTTAGTCAGTTTTTATTATTGTTTATTTAAAATCTGGATGCGTATCTATGTTTCAGTTAAAATTATTTTTTAATAAAAACGTGTTAACAACGTGGATGAAATAAATGTACAATGGGTTTAAATGTGTGATTTACAAGTGTACAAACTTTGCCATTATTTTTCTTAATAATAATTTATATCTTTACATTCTAACATATATATATATATATATAGATATATTGGACAGGTGTAAGGTCTATCGTTTGAACAATGTATTAGTCGTGTGTCTTATGTAGCTACTGGTTTTGGATATGAATTCATTCAAGGGGCATTTAAATTGGAAGACTGCATTTGTTTCATCGACTGATTTTGTTGCCCGGAAAGTATTGTTTTTTAATTATAAGTTTAGCAGTTGTTACTTTCTCATAGTGGATGATAAAACAGATTTTATTATTGACTGGGATCCGTAGTACTTTTTCATCTGATTTAAAGTTGTTGTGTAGCTGGTTGCGATAGAATATATTGATGGGGTGGGGATTGTTAATTCGGTTGTTATTAGTTTGGTCTAGGTTTCTAATTGTTAGTTTAATTTATTTTTCTACTAATAAATTGGGGAAGTGGTTATTAATAAAGACTTTTACAAAGGGATCATCACTTATCAAGACCTACAGTTCACTCGAGTATAAGGGTTAAAGAGTGTACAGTAGTCAAAGGGGCAATATTGTAGTAATCGTTAGATGTGTAAATTTGGTAAGTTGGATTACTTCAAGGAAATAGCTTATCAAGAATGTGTTTACATTGGACTTAAAGACGACCAGATTGTAGCCAACTGGAAAGCACACAAATGGAAGAGAGTTCCACGGGGGTGCAGTTCTAAGAAAGAAGCTCTGTTCATGGAATCCATGTTTAGGTCTAAGCGGAGATAAAGATTGGGGAAACTATTGATGGTGTTTGCAAATAGACGAGTGTTACTCGTGAATGTTTAGCGAGGGGAACCATAGATTGGAGCTCAGACGAGCACTTGTCATGAAAATAACGATAAAGGCTCGCAATGTCTCTTCTGTGAGAAAGAGGTTGCAGGGAAGAGAAAAGGGCATCTCCCACTAGGCTCTGAAGTCTACTTTGAACTCTGTCAAAGCGGGATAATATCTTTCTAGCAGCTCCTGTCTAGATGTTACAGCAATACTCCATCCTTGGACGTACCTGGCTCTTATATAGGTAGAGAATTGCATTCGCTGTAGAATAGTTTTTTTTTTTATTTGAGGAGATCAATTTGGCTCGATTAATCATTTTTCTTTTTTTATAATTGCGATCTTGTATCGGTAGGAACATTCACTCTTGAAGTTTAAGATACGGGAATAGGTACCGTTAGTCTTTTTATACGTAGAAGTAATGAATTCATTTTTGCTGGGGTCTATGAAAACGTCCAAAAATGGAATGCCATTTTTAAAAATTTAATACATAAGTGGAGTTGTTTTTTTTTTTTAACTGGTCATTTAGTTTCTCTATTTACACGTTAAATTGACAAAAAATCCTACATTTATTTTTTCACACCGGACGCTTCACTAGTTAAAGAACTTAAAACAACAGTTCAATTAAAGATCATGAAAGCATCAATATTTTAAATAAACAATAATCAAAATTGTCTGAAAATGCTTGTTGAAACTCAGTCAAACACCACTCTAAAAAGAAAACAGATGGACCAATACGACTATGGAACTTTCTTGCACAGGTTTTCGAGAAATATGAACGACAATTCGAAAATTGAGAAATTAAAAAAAAAAGCTCATTAATTTAGAAAACCCAGTGCTATTCAACATTACTTCTTTGAATAATATATATATATATATGTATGTATAGTGTATATATGATATATATAAAATATGCATACCATATAAAATATATTATATATATATGATATATATAATATATATAATATATACATACCATATAACATATATATATACAATATATATCTAATACATACATACCATATAATATATATATATGTATATGTATATATATGTATATATATATATATATATATATATATATATATATATACTAACAATGAAATTCCAAATGTTTATTTATTTATGCGTGTGTGTGTATATATATAACAAGTAAACTTTCGAACGGATGCACCGACTTGAAAAAATTCTTTTCCCCCTGAAAAGTGTGAGTCCCTAGATTGTCCTTATCTATATATAGTTCGTAACGAACAACGCCGAGTCACACAAAAAGCCCGAAATAAAGGTTTGGGGGCCGTTTCGTTCAATTGTTGGAAAAGGTTCCGCCCATGTCAAGTGAATTTAGCACTGTTTGTATACATTCACGGTAACATTTTTCAGCATACGGATAGGACTTGTGGCGCAAAGGAAAACGTGTCTGACTACGGATCAGAAGATTCCGGGTTCGAATCCTGGCAAGTTCGTAAGAATTTTAATCATCATTTTATCCACTGTTTACTCATTATCCTTATCCTTTGTTAGGGTATTTTGGCTTTTTTATTAATTTTGTTTTGCGCATATGGGAGTTCACAAGGAAAGCATTGATGGTATAACGATGTTGAGTATACTTGATGTTGAGTGTACTCGATTTAGTGTTTGACTTGGCGTTGTGTGTGCCGACACGTCGCAGCCGCTATTCTAAAAGAAAATAGAAAGTTTTTGATAATCTTAATAAAAATGTGTTTTTAATTTTTTTTTATCCTAAGATTTCATCAATTATCAAGTCATAAAGGCCACATAAGGTTAACAATTAAATGGATGGCGAAATCTCACTGTAATGATTGCTAATGATGATGGTGAGTGGGTAAAATTTTGTGTAAGAATGGGGTTCAACAAGAATTTGTTTAAATTGGATTTGAAAACGATCATCTTGTGGTATTATTTTTTTCTGATTGTTTGAATTCTTCGAACTACAGTTTTAATTTTGAGTGTTATTTTCACAATGTTCTGATCGATATAGCTTCTGACGTTCTTGTCGAACTCTGGAATTTTTGTGTCGAACTCGGGAATCTTCACGAAATTTTGAATAATCCTTAATTTAACTCACGAGGAAGGGACGCTCTCGTATATAATAATGTCAAAAGTCCAAGTATGCTTCTAGATTAGTGATTTCAAGGTTATGAGTTATATATATATATATATATATATATATATATATATAATTTTTTTTACTTTAATAATTGTTTCATCCTTTCGGGAATATTTAGTGCATAGTGTCACGATTAACACCAGTCGAATGATTGTAATTCGGCAATACAAGACATCTCTGGCTCGATTAGCAAAGACCTATCCATTCGGCTACCATAAACCGCGTGAAATACCGTTGAATTTAAACATTTTAATTTTTTAAATGTTCTTTAGGTCAGTCAGACAGTGATCTAATCGTTTTACGATGATCTATGCATATATATATATATATATAATATGTTTCATATAATATAATATATACTCTTTATTTGTTTTTACATAAGCAGTAATATGTTGCTACACAGTCATGAGCATGTTTCGGTCTGCTAGTTACCAGTAACTAGAGATTCCTTCAAGCGATACAACTCATTGCTAAACTTGCCTTTCCTATACGCTGTATCGCTTGAAGAGGTCTCCAACTGATAACAAGCTGAGCGGAACATGCTCTTAACTATGTAGCTACATATTACTGTGTATGTAAAAATAAATAAAGGGTATACCCTGCTCAACTTCGATACTGAGCACTCCTGGATTAAACTCGATAAAATTCATTGGTTACTAACCCTCTAGAAAACAATAAATTTAGATTATATAATATTCATATATCTCTAAAAGTGAAATTGTCTCCCTGTGTGTCTGTGTATGTACATTTCCCTTCCAAATAACTCTGTCAATTTTTAGTTTACATACTCAAGATTTGATATAAAGGTTATTAAGATTGGAGAAAATCTTTATAATCGGTTTTCGGCCAGAAATTTGGCTGTTAAGCGCTTAAAGTTCAAGAATTTTACTTTTGAAAACTCTACTAAACTCCTCCACCAATTTTGTGTCTAAACACTTCAGCGATTAAAATTAGGTTACTTGGACATGGATAAAACATTTTAATTTGATTCGAGCCCCAAACAATAAAAGTTAAAGGGTCAGAATTGAGGTCAAAGTTTTTAAAAAATTGGTCCTCGGCAGTCTCTACCAAATTACTCAGCCAATTTTTGGTCTAACATTTGAAATTTGACACAAAGTGTATTCAGACAGAAGGCAGGATTTTAATAGATTTTTGGCCAAGAACTTGGCTTCCTAGGAGTAAAAGTTGTTTTGACTATTGCGGTCTCTAGAATTTTGGGTCCAAACGTTTGAAATTTTTCATAAAGGGTATTCAGACATGCAGCAAGCTTTTTAATCAGTTTTTGGGCGACAATATGGCTGCAAAGGTGTTAAACTTGAAAGAGTTTATCTTTGCAGACTCTACTAAACGCCTCCGCCAATTTTGGGTCCAAACACATAAAATTTTTGATGTAGGTTACATGGACATGGATCAAACTTTTTATTATATATATATATATATATATATATATATATATATATATATATATATATATATATATATATATATACGAATATAAAGTTAAGAACAAAATATAGAGCCCGAGAAAAGCCGCACTGAACTGCAAGTATATAGAAGATATATAATATATATATATGATATATACCATATATATATATATATGAGTGTTGATATATATATATATATATATATATATATATATATATATATATATATATATATATATATATATATATATATATGAGTGTTTGGCTGAACATTTTTGTCATTTTACCATTAATGATTATTTTTTCTATATTATAGATATTTTGCTGGTAAAATTTTGGAAATTAATTATGGAAAGTATAGCACTGACTAACGTAAATAAGTTTTGAAATTGTTTTACCAAAACTCAGGGGTCACTTGTTTTGACTCAAAGATCTCATCGGCATTTTCACGCAAGAGAATGGCAAAACCACACTACAATTCTGGACTGATTTGAAGAACAATGAGCTGTACTTGATCATCTGCAAGGGCCCGTGGCAAGTTGTGAGAGTACTTGGAAAATCAATTGTAAATATGATATTCTCCTGAAGGTTGCAGGTTCAATCCTCAGTGTGGGCTACCTAAAAATACAGTTGCAGATTACATAGGACTTCTAACTAGTCTGATGGAACGAGAGAACGCTACTCCCGTGAAGTAAATCAAGGGTTCTGTTCGAAATTACGTCGAAATTCCGAATTCGACAAAAACATTCCCGCGTTCGACAAGATACCTGGCAAGAAGGTCGGAGGTTACATTGACCTAAACATTGTGAAAATCACACACACCATGGGAACAGTATATTAATTTAAATAGTACGAATAATCACTCCTCATCTCAAAAATTCAGAAACGAGAATAATACTGTTTGCGTTTAATTAATAGGAAATAGAAATTCAATTCAATATAATTATGTAAATTAGTCTACAAATGATACCACAAATTAGAGATTATTGACCTCTAGGTTATATTGCGAGCCCAAATATATATTCGAAAACAAACATATTTAAAGTATGATAGAAATAGAACTACACATCGTATTCGTAAGCAATACAAACACTGTGATAATTTTGCTTGTTTGTTTATAGATGAAGTGTATTAATGTTAGATAGTGAAGGATGTGTTTGCATAGTAAGCTTAGAAGTCAAAGGTGACCTAAAGGCAGTAGTCGTTGAACCCACGTTACTACCACTCGGAATGCATGTGTCGACTTAAGGCTGACAAATGAAACAAATCCAGCATGATTAGAGGTACTAACGTTAACTGAGGATTTTACATTCTCCCAATTGTCTCATATCACTGTATAAAGCTTAACACTTTCGTTTTTCTTTATGTACTTGAAGAATTTTATAGTAATAATATATAGTGTATTATTTATTTTCAACTGTTCTTTCGGGAATATGTTACTAAGATTTTCTGCCAGCCTGAATAAACAGTTTTCAGCGAAGATATTTACACACACTATTGTGTCGTATTATATAGTAACTGATCCCCAGCAGAACTTCACAACTGGAGGTGACGTGGCTCACACTCTCTACTTGTGTGGTAGAACCTGCACTTTTTATTCGTGAAACTACTCATTAGTTTACAAGCATTAGTCCTCATTTCTGAATCTTGGACAGCCATTATCATTCTGTTCTGAAGTGATTCTATAGAGCCTTCCGAATCCATACATTCTTGTGATGGTTTATCCAGGGAATACTTGGCTCGCTGTTAGTAGACCCATTCTTCCAGTTTTCTGTAATGGAAGGTCTTCGTATATTTTTGTCGTTTCCTCCGGGCTATTTCCGTTACAGGTTTGTTTTCTATTTCTGTTTTATTTATAAGACAGTTTTGTAAAAAAAAATATTTGCCCAGTTTTGTCATAGAGGTAGTTCTCTTGGTTCTTATTGCTTGTTCTTTATATATCATTTTAGGTCTGGATTCTGGGAGTTCATTAGATATTGACCAGTGTTTGTGTTCAATCTCTTAGAGACCAGTATCATCCAATCCTCTGGATAGATACAGCTTTGGTAGATACTGGTTTTTGTACAATGTTAGCACTTTTATTGTTTAAGTTTCTTATCTATTAATGTCCTTTTTCTGCTCAACCAATCATATATAAGCTACATGTTACGACTGGCATGGCAGGATGGTTCACTTTGTGTGCATCTGTGATTACACAAAAAGGAGAATAGACTGTAAAATAATTGTCGTTAAGCAAAGGTAAATAAAATAAACAAAAACAAGCAACATGAAGGAAATTTTGATCAGGTGGGTTTACAAACATCATTATGCAAAAAATAATATATTAAGATGCGTCCAGTTTGTTTGTGTATTGGATGTGACGGACTAACAAAAATGTTATGTTAACACTAAGCGTGAGAGCCTGATAAATAATATTTCTATCGCAACCATGACAGACCACTGTAAATGCTATTTCAAACATTAACATGACAAACAAATGTACTTCAGAAAGACATATGAACATCGTAGTTTAAGAGCAAGCGTGACGTGCCGAGGAACAGGCTATATAAAACTTGAGCATAAGCGAAAAGAGTTGTTCCTAGACAGACGTAAAGGTAAACTAAATATTTGCTTCAATCTAACGCATGGTAGCTCCGTCGCCCGACCGACAAAGTCATTTTTGATATATGAGGACGCATTAAATACAGAATGAATAAACAAATAAATACAACGATTTTCCCAAATCAGTGAACCATTAATAACACAAGTTGCGCCATTTTTCAGAGCTGTCACCACATCACAGGAACAAGTTCTTCATCATTAAGTATTCAAAAAGCTAACGAGTTAAAAAGTATGTCGACCTCAAGGACTGCAACCATGTGCTTGGATGAAAGAGACGACCTTTACACAGAGATACGTAGCCTTGTCTAAGTATTCAGTATTTGCCTTCCCCTATATAGATACCTTAAAGTCTGCATTTTTTAATGTCTTCATCATAAGTCGCTACCTAAGCAGCAATGTCTATTAGTTGTTTTTATATCTTTCTTTGGGATGCTTTTATTTCGAAATTTTTAATCATCAAAATATAAAGTATTTGTTACATCGTTGAGCTAACCTATTAACTTTGATACCAAATTCAATTTATATATGCAATGCAATCATCTTATGACGAGTGTAAGATGCAAAACTGCATGCGTTATTAATTTTGTTTCTCTCTCTCTCTCTCGTTCTCTCATATATATATATATATATATATATATATATATACATCCTGCTTTAATATATATATATATATATATATATATATATATATATATAGGTAATTAGATATAATATATACATCTTGCTATAATATATGTGTTTTTTTTTGTTTTTTTTACATAGTGATCACCACTTAACAAGGCCCGGAAGCCACTCAGGGATAAGGGATATTGCAAGTACATTACATTAGTGTATATATATATATATATATATATATAATTATATATATATATATATATATATATATATATACGAAAATATATATATATATATATACATCTTGCTATCATATATATATATATATATATATATATGTACACAAAACATATAATATAGCCATCCTGCTAAAAATATATATATATATATATATATATATATATATATATATATATATATATACGGAAATAGATATAATATATATCTTGATAGATATATACATATTCCTGTGATTAAGCTCTTATTTGAATAAATGTCAATTCTTTTTTCTAAAAACGTTCGTTAATACCAATGAAACCGGTAAAACTCTGATTTGTTAGTATTTCTGCCTTTGCATAATTTGTTTTCCTTCGTCTATTTTCACAGATCCTGTGCCTGCAACATTTCATTTGTTAATATATCATATAGCAGGCAGATCCGTAATTGCCCGGGATTGAATGATGATACTATACACACAATACTTTTACTGTTCATGAAATCAGCGTAATCGCCGAGTTTTCAATCAAATCAAATGTTTACTGCTTGAGTCGGGGACTCACTGCGTTGCACACAGAGAAAGCTCAATCTGCTTCCCTACAATTAATTGGTCCACAATATATTGTAGTCTGTATTATTCTGTATAAACCCTACTGTTGATTTTACTAAATGATTTTTATATAATATAATATTTTTTATATAATATAATATAATATATATAATATAAACCCAGTCGTTTATAGTAAGATATTTTCTTGAGCCTGCATGTCAAGCACATGCTTGTCGCAACGATTGGAGACATCTGAAGTGTGTGCTACACGAGGTTGCACCACGTGGATGACCCAAAACACTTCGGCAGCTCAATTCTAATGAGCAAAATGCATATTCGTATCCGAGTTCTGTCAACGACGAGAATATGTGTGTGAGGCGTTCCTAACGTAATGATTCCTATCTTAATCAGCCCTAATGGATGTAAGGGAATTGCAAATTGCATCGTTGTGATGGCTGCACTAATGTATGTATGACTTTCTGTTTTCGATATTGACGGTGTGAGATTCTAAGAAAGAAGTCCCTGTCAAAGACGTTCGTCAGCAGTAGAGCTATTTTACTGAAGTTTTGGCAAAAGTGCTTTGAAAATGTAATTCTATAGACCAAAATGTCGGTCGTTTTAATAGTGCCACTCCGGGTCTCCGTACTTCTTCAACTTTTTATGCTGCAAAAACAGCTGGCTTTTATTTTGAAACAATCTTTATATGGTAAACCTTTTTCAGCATGCCCATACACATCCGTCATTCATTGCTGGCAGAAGTGCCCTAGAAAATAGTGGTAACACAAAATTCCACGCGGTATAATAGTATCGTTCTTGCTGATCAACTGTTTGAGTTAAAATATAAGAGGCTTTGCTTTTGGGACAACCATTGTATTAGAAGAGAGATATACAACTGGATAAGTATTTATAGAGTGGGAATAAAATGGAAAGTTGTTTATCAAACAGACTACAAGAAAAACAAGACGATTTCAACAAATCGTTCTGATGCTTATTGACTAAGAAAAAGCGAAATATCAGTCATCCACCTGGGTTTTTGTTACGTTATCTCGTTTTTATATTTCGTTTGTCTACCTTTTATCCATTTTATTTTATCAACATATACTGTCGGGTACTTATTTGTATATTGCATCTCACACACGTACAAACATATGCGTTATATGTACGAGGGTCAAACCAACAACAACAGCGCGTCTTATTTTTAAATATAAAAATGTAAAGATCCAGGGGAGTGATATTTAAACGAGGGAAATTTTGTGCTGTAGAAAATATTTTCTACGCATTCACAACCATTATAAATGCACATTTTACAGCAATCGGGTGATGTAAAATCCCGACCTGCTGTGTTCACCTAAGAGAGAAAAAAACTGAAATCGATAGAAAAATCCGCCTTAATTTTATAGAATTTTTAAGATTAGCCTACTAAATGTCTACATCATAAAATATTCTCCAAAATGGCGAATAAATTGGTAGATCACATTTTTTTGTAACCAGTTTTTTTGTCTGAGATTGCAGATAACATTAATGAAATAAAAGAATTTAAAACATCTACTAAACTCTCTTTCATACATGAATTTAACATTAACAATACAATGCCGTTTATCGATGTACTCATTGACTCCGATACAGATGAATTCATCATATAAAATATGAATTATATGAGTATATAAGAAAAAACTACAAGTAACTCTTGCATCTTAAACTACAAAAGAGGATGGCAATATCGGCACAAAATTACAATAGTAACAAATTTAATTCATTTGGTCAAATGTGTTTCTCCAAATAAGAAATTATGTCTTAGTGAACGAAAAACATTAAACAAATCTTAATTAACAATTAATTTAATAATTTCATAGTCGACAAACAAATACAATTAACACTTAAAAACTCAAATTAAACAATTATGAATCAATCAAAAAACCAATCCCTCATCATTAACATATTCTATTGGAACAAATAACACTTTAACTTCAAAACCGATGAAAACGTACTTAAAAATATAATTCCTCGATGTGTATCCCCCATTAAGAATAAAACAAAGTTTATTAATTGCTATAAATATATATATACATATAATATACAAGTATATTATATGCATATATATATACATATATAATAGGTCCTGGATATGACCTTAAAATATCCGATGGGAAGGTACCAGCTTCTGACTCGGAGTGGTAGTACCTGTTGGGGTCCCAAGTTTAGAATAAATAGAAAATGACTACAAAAAATATATTCTATTAAAAAAAATTTCTTCGAAACACATCATTCGGCATTAAATACCCTAAAAAGGGTTCATCTGCCATAAAACAAAAACAACCAACCAAAAAACATATAATATATATATATATATATTATATATTTACATTTGTATGCATATATATCATATGTATGTATTTACATATATATGCATATAGTATGTATGTATATATATATATGTGTGTGTGTGTGTGTGTGTGTGTGTGTGTGTGTGTGTGTGTGTGTGTGTGTGTGTATACTGCGGATATAGGCACAAACTTTAATAAAGAATTTTCATATCTATCTGCGTAAGTATACTTTTATAATTATGTTTCAGTTTAAAGAAATATAGTATAATAAAATTATGGGGTGTTCGTTCGAGCCTGACCTCCATAGAATGGAAATATGTCGCAAAGTTTAACAAGGTTTTTTTAATATAGATCCACAGAATATTTTGATAAGTGTTTCAGTGTGCACACTATATGGTATAATAAATTATGGGGTTTATCTATTTTATTTTTACTTTCATTATATTTAGCTTTGGTTTTGATACCCCTGAATTTGAAGCTATCTCTTTACAACCCTTCCTTTTCATAACCTATCATACTTTCATAAATTCGAGGCCCTTTTCTGTAGATTGATTTTGAACCCAGTCAACGACGGGTACTTTTGCTAGTGTGTATATATATATATATATATATATATATATATATATATATATATATATATATATATATATATATATATATATTACGAAAAAGCCTTTTATTTAAATCTAGGTATAAATTATTTTTATTCAGCCATACGGTGAAGGGAAAATTATTACATCCTCGTATTTACATGAAATGCTTTTCGGCATAAATATTTAAATCCGTTAATCATGGATTAGTAAAGTTTATAAGTCAGAACGTTGCGCGTATAATGTTACAAGTGAGCGGATGGCGTAGAAATCATTGCCTTTTCTGTAGAGCAACAAAGTTATTAATTTAACCGAGTTTATTTGCTAAAAAAACATAGATAAATATATTTCTTGTGTTTAAGAATTTGTATCGCTGTTGATATTACATTTCGACCCAGGCCATATGGAAACCCTTCTAAGACATATTAAAGCGAAAACATTCACCTGCCTCCCATATGAAAAACTGATGAAGAGTCACTTTTGAAAGTGAAAGAGAGAAAAAGTCTTGATATATTTACATGGTATAACAAGCAGCCAATATGGGTCACTTAATGGTACATTTTTTCTTATTCTGATCACGATTATTACAACGTTTTGAATTTGCCTCATCTTGCCAACAGATGCTTTATTTTCGAGAGAAGGGTTTATATATATATATATATATATATATATATATATATATATATATATATATATATATATATTGAGTGTATGATGTGTGTTACAAAAGATCAGAAAACATCGATACCGTCAGTTTCAAATCTAAATAAAAGGGGCCTATTGATGGGCTTCTATGTGGGACTCTCTTCATCTTCTCTTTTATATGTTTCCGCGGAAATGGTATGGACTTTACAGTATGTGCAAAAATAAAAATAAGGTCCCAGTACATTTCACACCATTTAGTGGAGGTGTAAATGTTACAATTCTTGATCTGTCATAAAATTCGATATCATTTTCTCAATGGTACGAACAGCAAATATCACATACGCATGTACATGTGTGTTTTCTTGGGAGGGTCATACACCGAGAATTCTTCTGCCAGTTTCAGTTCTTTAAATTATTATTATTATTATTATTATTATTATTATTATTATTATTATTATTATTATTATATTATTATTATTATTATTATTATTGATATGTGTCAATCTTTTCAACTTTAAATGATGTTTCGTAAAATCATAATAATTTCGTCGCGAATGAAGTATAAAAGAAGTGAACAAAATTCAAAGATTTCGCCAGCTTATGTGTAGATGAAAATAATTAAAAGTTGTTTTATTTATATTAAGAAGTGATTACGTAATAACTTTTATTTCTATTAAGAAAATGATTACGTAATAAATAAACTTTAGTAAATTAAATATATTGTGATAAGTTATGGTAATGGATAAACTGTTAGCTGATGATGCACAAAATTAACTTAGACGATGTATTATAATTAGCAATGAAGGACTTACACCAATTAATAGTAGTTGGTCGTTTTAGGGTATAGGTAAAACTGGGTCTCTCCAGAATGTGCTGCTGTCATTGCGAACAGAAATCACTTTTTCCATTGCTTCTAACGTAACAGACGTACTGAGACTAAAGCCGTTTTCAGGACTGCCAGCAGCCAATATAAAAACATGAATAAAGAACGCAAGAGAGTTTTATGATCAGTCCATCAAGTCCAATGTAGCTGAGCAACGGCTTAGTTCCCACCAGTTTTGGCAAATAGCAAACAGAATCCTGAACAGAAGCGTATGTTCTATCCGAACTCTCATGAATGGACCTGAGGTAATCTCGTCAACATTAGACGAAGCAAAACTCTTAGCCAATAACTTTGCAGCTAATTCTACCTTTTGCGATCAAGGCCGCCAACCTCCAATGTTTCCTCCTGTATCAGAAAACATGCTATGTGATATACGTATATCTGTACGTGATGTTGCCAAGCTAATCAAAAACATTGATTCCAGTAAAGCAACCGGCCCTGAATGTATTCCACTTATTGTACTCAAAAGACTTCAACCAGAACTAGCGCCCATCCTTACAAAGCTGTTTAAACGTTGTCTTAAGGAGAATTACTTCCCGTAACCCTGGAAAAACTCATCAGTATGCCCCGTATTTAAGAATTCAGGTGATCGCTTATCTCCCTCACAGTACAGGCTAATAAGTGCGTCATGAGTAAGTTGTTGGAGTCTGTGTTAAATAGAGAAGTAATCAAATATCTTATCAAAAATAACCTTCTTAGTCACACGCAATATGGTTTCCGTTCTGCTATATCTACAGCAGATGTGTTTACAGTAATATCTCATAGGATTAACGAATATCTCGACGGAGGCAACCTTTCTAGCGCAATTGCTCTTGACATATTAAAAGCCTTTGATAGAGTATGGCACAAAAGTTTACTTAACAAAATCTCCAGCTATGGTATAGCTGGAAATGTCTTCTCAATTAGTAAATCATTTCTCTCTGATAGGTTCATAAGAGTAGTGGTTTATCGTCATAAATCCGAAGCTCTCAGTATTAATGCTAGTCCCTCATGGGTCAATCCTGGGCCCAACTCTCTTCTTGATCTACATTAATGATCTTTTAAATCACATCCTTACTTCATTCGTATGTTATATTTATAAATCTTATTAGTATTATTGTTGTTATTAGGAAGTCTTATTAAAAGGGGCTTAGTGTCTTAGAGTCTTAGCAAGAGTCTTATTAAAAAGAAAGTCTTATTACAAGTGATGGTGTCATAGAGATTTTTCGTGTTATGAAGAGAGTCATACATATTAAATGTTTATACTTAGAAGTGTTGAGACAGTGTTCAGACAGTCTTAGTGTTCACATTGTAGATATGAGATGTCGAGACGTGTATGTAAAGATGTTTTATAACACATGATAAAAATGTTTATAAAAACACATGATGGGTTTATGTCCTTTCCGACCGGTCGTGGTTTTCTGAGTCAAGAATTCAAAGCTTCACATTCTTAGTTTCAAAGGTTACCGTCTCGCTTCTAGACGTTCGAATCCCATGTCTGGACTGTCGTCTGTCGTCCTCAGACTCTCTATTGACTCTCCTTCAGTTTCTATTTGCAAGTGATTTCAATTTTAATCATGCTTTTTATTTTAGATTTAAAATATTAATAACTCCATTTTATTTCAGTATTTAATTTGTGTATTTCTGTTTCATTAAATGCTAGCTTTTTTTCTCGTCAAATACCGGCTTCCATCTTATCTCGAAATTACTTATAACGTCACCAACTTACTTTCGGAAGAACCCCCCCATCCGCCTTTTCTTTAATATCGTAAGCTTCTTAAAACGTGACAAGCTTTAGTTCAGAATAAAATCACGATTTTCTTTTAACGGTTAATTTTAAAAAAAATGTTTTGAACGCTACTAACTCAATTTCTTTCACTACAGTTTGCAATTTGGAGACGGAATTGTTTTTGTTGAGATAAGTGATTTCAATTTTAATCATGCTTTTTATTTTAGATTTAAAATATTAATAACTCCATTTTATTTCAGTATTTAATTTGTGTATTTCTGTTTTATTAAATACTAACTTTTTTTTCTCGCCCATAAATGTTTATTTATCTACCGAATTGATTGCAAAAATAGATTACGAATTGTACTCATTTTTAGTTCGTGTGAGGGGAATCTATCACCATACTTCCCCTTAAACACGTCCGTTGGACTTTTATTAAGTAGAATACTTAATAGTTTTTTTTTAAATGGAGAGTAGAAAACGCATTGTGGATGCGTTATCGGCAGCTCCTATTAATCTCGCTTCTTCTTATTTGTCCCTTAGTCCTCATTTTTTAAATGAGTGATTTTTCTGACAAAGGGAGAAGAAAAAGCTGTTTTCTAGGTTGGCAATATTTTGTGCGAACAGTTGGCTGAGATGGCGGAAATTTTCTGTTTCTATGTCTATCCTTGTAGCCACGTCACTAGTAAGGGTGCTGGAGGTAAACGTTTTGTCTGGGCTGACGTTATCCGCCTGATAGTCAGGGACCCGAACCTTGGATTAACCACTAAGGAGGCTGTCCTATCAGCAGGTTCAAAGTACTGGGGCTGCTGTATTGCCAGTTGGTGAATGGATTCTGGACCATGCAGTAGCTTCTAGTGGGGCCTCTCGATGCCATACTAGTGGGTAATTGTTACGGCTTTACCTTATCATTAGCTACAAATAAAAAAAATAATTCTTCGTTTCTTTGTCTCTCTTAATTTCCCCTCTCTGTCCTACTCTAAGTAAATCTGACGACCTAGTCCACAAATTTCAAAATTTCATCATGACAAGTTTCAAGAAAAAATACACGATTAAACCCGGTTCTCCAACTTCCAACGTAGACCCCTACTACCATGTCTCCTTCTCCAACATCAGGGGTCTACGTTCTAACCTTCCAGAGGTTGACACCCAATTACAGGAGACTAAACCAGACCTTTTATTTTTAAGTGAAACTGGCATTGGACAGGCTATTTCCCTAGATGAGTTTGCAATTAAAGGATACTCTAACTTAACTTCTAAATCTGACCCCCAAGATCGCCATGGGCATGGAATATGTGCCTATATTAAAGATAGCTTTCCATGTGGTAGGGACATCTCCAGGGAAGATCCTAACTTACCCTATATGTGCTTCCGGGTTGCTTTAGCTCACACTACGGCATTTTTATTTACTCTCTATCGCCCCACAACAGCGGAGTTACTATCTTTAAAAGCATATCTGAGAAAATTGACCAAGTCCTATCTGCTTATCCTTCAGCTAACATTCACGTATGTGGAGACTTCAATGTTCACAACGTCGAATGGTTGACCCACTCAAACAAGACCGATGATGAGGGGAGGTTCTGTCATGATTTCTCCATTGCCTATGACCTCACTCAGATTGTTCAGGAACCCACCCGTGTGCCCGACAATGACGGCCAGTATGCGAGCCTACTAGACCTTTTTCTCACAACTTGTCCTGAACTATGTTCAGTTTCTGTTCTGTCGCCTCTTGGATCTTCCGACCACTCTGTTGTATCAATTAAGATAAAAATGAAATGTAATAAGTCCCCAGACGTACCTCTCCATCGTACAGTATATCGATACACTAAGGCTGACTGGAATAGCTTCCGTACATTTATAACTGATCTACCTCTGCATTCCATATTTAAAAAGGATGTGTCTTCTATAGTATTAGACCTGACGGAATGGTTAATTGTAGGTATTGATCGTTTTATACCCTCGAAAAAGTTTCAGCAAAAACCTAACAGCCAGCCATGGTTCTCTCCAGAATGTGCTGCTGCCATTGCGCACAGAAATCACTTTTTCCACTGTTTCCAACGTAATAAATGTATGGAAACTAAAGCCGCTTTCAGGACTGCCAGCAACCATTGTAGGAAAGTTATAAAGAGCGCAAGATGGTTGTATGCTCAATCTGTTAAGTCCAAAGTAGCTGAGCAGCGGCTTGGTTCCCACCAGTTTTGGCAAATAGCAAACAGAATTCTGAACAGAAGCGTGTGCTCCATCCCAACTATCATCAATGGACCTGAAGTAATCTCGTCAGCATCAGACAAAGCCAAACTCTTTGTCAAGAACTTTTCAGCTAATTCTACCTTTTGCGATCAAGGCCGCCAACCCCCAATATTTCCTCCTCTATCTGAAAACACACTATGTGATATACGTATATCTGTACGTGATGTTGCGAAGCTAATCAAAAACCATGATTCCAGTAAAGCAACTGGCCCGGACGGTATTCCAATTATAGTACTCAAAAAACTTAAACCTGAACTAGCGCCCATACTTACAAAACTATTTAAACGTTGTCTTAAGGAGAATAGTTTCCCATCTCCCCGGAAAATTTCATCAGTATGCCCTGTATTTAAGAATTCAGGTGATCGCTCATCCCCCTCTCAGTACAGGCCAATACGTCTCCTGTGTGTCATGAGTAAGTTGCTGGAATCTGTGTTAAATACAGAAGTAATCAACCATCTCAACAAAAATAACCTTCTTAGTGACACTCAATATGGTTTCCGTTCTGCTATATCTACAGCAGATGTGCTTACAGTTATATCTCATAGGATTAGCAAATCTCTCGACGGAGGCAACATTTCTAGGGCAATTGCTCTTGACATATCTAAGGTCTTTGATAGGGTATGGCATAAAGGTTTACTTCATAAGATCTCTAGCTATGGTATAGCTGGAAATGTCTTCTCAATTATTAAATCATTTCTTTCTGATAGGTTCATAAGAGTAGTAGTTTAGGGGCAAAAAATCAGAAGCCCACAGTATTAATGCCGGTGTCCCTCAGGGGTCCATCCTGGGCCCAACACTTTTCCTGATCTACATTAATGATCTTCCAAATCACATCATTACATCATTTGTAGACATTTATGCTGACGACACTACCATTTATGGTACCACATCTAAGACAGTAAACGACCAAGTTCTCTCCAATTCTCTCTCCTCTGATCTTGAGCATGTAGTACAATGGGGAAAGGAGTGGCTGGTTACTTTTAATGCATCTAAAACCAAGCTTCTCTCTTTACATCATCAACATTCTGATCCCCATCTGGCATCAATTGAAATGAATGGCTCTCGTCTTCAGGAGGCCTCAAGTTTTGACAAGCTTCTGGGCTTGACCATTCCCCCGTATCTTAAATGGAACACGTACATCAAATCTGTTGCCAAGGCCGCTGGAAAAATGGTGGGATATTTCTATCGATCCAGTAGATATCTCACTGCTGATGCAATTCTCTTTTTATATAAGAGCCAGGTACGTCCAAGGATGGAATACTGTTACCACATCTGGGCAGGAGCTGCTAGAAAGGACTTGTCCTGCCTTGATAGAGTTCAAAATAGACTTCGTAGCCTCGTAGGAGATGTCCTTTTCTCTTCCTTGCAACCTCTATCTCACAGAAGAGATGTTGCGAGTTTGTCTCTGATGTATCGTTATTTTCATGGAAAGTGTTCGACTGAGCTTCAATCTATGGTCCCCCTCGCAAAACTTTCACAAGAAACACTCGTCTAGCTGTAAACACTATCAATAATCCCCCCCACTCTTTATCTGTGCCTAAACCTAAACGTAGATTCTATGAACAAAGCTTTTTTATTAGAACTGCACGCCTGTGGAATTGTCTTCCGTTTTCCTGCTTTCCGGCTGACTACAATATGGTTGTCTTCAAGTCTAACGTAAATAAGTTCTTGATGAACAGTTCCATATAAGTTATCAAATTTAACAAATTTTCATTACTAATGATTATTATATTGTCCAATTTCTACTGTACACTCTTTAACCCTTATCCTTGAGTGGCCTCTGGGCCTTGATAATGTGTTGATACCTATGAAAAAAAAAGTCCAATGTGAACAAGTTCTAATTGACTCGTCCCCCTAAGTAATCCAAGTTACAAAATTCCCACTGTTTACTATGCTAAAATCACAATGACTAATGTATACCTATTAACCCTTATCCTTGAGTGGCCTCTGGGCCTTGATAAGTGGTGACATCCATGTAAAAAAAAACTCTAAAGTTTTTAACTATATCGAGAACTTCCCATTTTCCATGACGTCATACACATGTTAAAACATGTGTCATCTGTCACGTGTTCTGGAAATGCGTGTCCAAAACTTTTTCCTTTGTTTACAAAAGGAATTTTAACCTATATTCCCAATAACCTATTTTCCAATATGTTAAAAACCGTTTATTAAATTATCTTATAGTTGCATTCTTCAATTGAATTTTCATAACAGAATTTACAATGCACATTCTTTTCTTGAAACTATTTCATCTCTAAGCTAAACTATGGTTTGTTTTCACATTCCATTTGCTAAATCTCTCTCGTAATCTATTTCTAAACCTAAATTACGAGGTTCGAATTTCGTCTATGTTATTTCATTTTCATTTTAACTAAATCTCTTTATTTTTATACTTACATAAAAAGGGGACAGCCCTTATCATGTAACATGTAGACAGTTATGCTGATGACACTACTATCTATGGTAGCACATCTAAGACCGTAAACGACTGAGTTTTCTCTGATTCTCTCTTCTCTGATCTTGAGCGAGTGTTACAAGGGGGAAAGAGGTTGCTTGTCACTTTTGTGCATCTAAAACCAAGCTTTTATCTTTACATCATCAACATTCTGATCCCCATCTGGCATCAATTGAAATTAATGGGTCTTGTCTTGAGGATGCCTCATATTTTAACAAGCTTCTAGGCTTGACCTTTACTCCTGATCTTAAATGAAACACTACATTAAATCCGTTGCCGAGGCCGCTGGAAAAATGGTGGGATCTTTCTATCGATCCAATATATCTCACTGCTGATGCATTCTCTATCTATATAAGAGACAGGTACCTCCAACGATGGAGTACTGTTACATATCTGGGCAGGAGCTGCTAGGAAGGATTTATTCTGCCTTTATAGAGTTCAAAATAGAATTCATGGTCTCCTTTTCTCTTCCCTGCAACCTCTTTCTCATAGAAGAGATTTTGCGAGTTTGTCTTTGCTTTATCGTAATTTTCCTGGCAAGTGTTCGGCTGAGCTCCAATCTATGGTCCTCTTTCGCTAGACTTTCACAACAAACACCCGTCTAGCAGAAAACACTATCACTAATTTCCCTCACTCTTTATCTGTGCCTAAACCTAAACGTAGATTCCATGAACAACGCTTCTTTCTTAGAAGTGCATGCCTGTGGAATTATCTTCCGTTTTCCTACTTTTCAGCTGACTCCAATATGGTTGTCTTCAAGTCTAACGTAAACAGGCTTTTGATGAACCGTTTCATATAAGTTAACAAATTTACCGAATTTCCATTATTATCGATTACTATATTGCCCAATTTCTACTGGACAATCTTTAACCCTTATCCTCGAGTAGCAACTTGGCCTTGATAAGTGGTGATGCGTATGCAAAAAAAATATTCGTTTTTTTTTCTATCGATGTTTTTATTTATTGTTTCTTCATCCTAAACAAAGCACAATACCACTTAGATGTACATGCTGCTATCTACAATCAAAATTTGCAGAATACTATTTATGGTGTTGGGCAGCAATATGCATGTTTACATTACACTCTAACTTCTGCATGTCAGTACAGTCAGCGAAGCCGGTAGAATTCTAAAATCTAGCAGTTCGAGCGAAGAAACTATTAGTTTAGAAGGCTTTTCGGTATCTATGACCCTATACATTATAGGTGTAGAATTTTGCTACATCTCGGAATAGTTGTGGGATGTCGCGAGGGGAGTTACAGGTGCCTTGAATTCGTATGGGCACATTCCATTAAAATATTTGTAAAACAGGCACAGATACACAACATTTCGGCGATAGGGCAGAGGTTAGGATTTGCTTTATAGAGCGAGACCTTTTAAATTGGAAACACTTTTTTGGGCCCTGTCTAAGAGCGAGAGACTTGATGCACCAGCCGAGATGTGGCAGCAATATCCCATCGGTATGCGAATGTTTGCCTCGTATATATCTAGGACACTTTCAGGAGTTAGCAACTTTCTAGTACGGTAGAGGGAGCTAACCATTTTTCGCAGCAATCCTGGCAATATCTTGGATCTATTTGTTCCAATTCATATTGCTCGTGATTATTAAGCCGAGGAGTTTGAACGATGAAATTTTGAGTAGAGTATTATCAGTTATGTCAATCAGTGATTGAGAAATTATTTTCTAATTGTAAAGGGAAAGAAGTTTAGTCTTGGTAGCGTAAAATCTTACCATCTATTTACGTTCATTTCACCTCAGGCTGTGGGTCTTCTAAGGTCATTGCCTTAGATATGTGTTCATTCGTTGTCTATTACTGTGTTGGTTACCATTCCAGAGCTTAATATTTTTTATAACAACAGTTAAGTTTAATCAACATTACTGCTTTCTCGCCAATAACGGACTTAGAGCCAAACCTAAAAATAAAACATGCAATTAAAATATGCTATTCTTTCGGAATTATTTTTATTCCAATCTATAAATTCCGCGCTAAAGATGTAGTAGAGATGACATCTATTTAATGTAGTCGCCTTTAGCCTCAATAATCGCCTCGATACGGGTCCGGAACTGGGAGAATGTATTTTCCACAAGAACCGACAAGAGCTCGGAGAATACTTGGCAGATGGCGGCGATTAGGCTAGCTTTGATATCGTGGATGGTCATGTTTGTGATGTTTTCAACGTATAACTAAATGAAATAGTACAGCGGGTTCAGGTTGGGGGAGGAGGAGGCCAGTAAGAGAAGGGTATAAATTCGTCGCATTACTTCTGAAGCTAAGCCTGGGCAGACGTTGTATTTGAACATTTCTCATATCAAGTAGATTTATTTGTACCGTTTCAAACAAAATACTCTATATATTTAAGTCAATTCGATATTTCACTTTTCAGCTTGTCTAATGTTGGCGTTCAACTTTTAATTGTGCGTAATTGTACATGCCGCCGTCGAGTCCTGTTACCTCACCTGATCGAACCAGAGGATCAGCACACTCTTCAGCACAACTAGATACACTTTGGTGTTGACTTTCAAGGAGACGCAAGGGGCATGATGTGGCCCCCACACCAAAGACTATAACCGTGGCCGTAAATGTTGTTTTCATCACCTTGGGTACGTCCTTGTTATTCATGGCAACTCAGCGATGCTTTTTAAAGGTGCTGGAAATGGTCATATAACCATTACTTAGATCGGTAGAGAACATGAATTGTATCGCGGTGCATCTTCGATCTCGTTTGTTAAACATTGTGCCACTTTTAGATATGATGGAAGGCTTCTATCGTTCTTGATATTTGTACACAACTAGTAGATGGTCTGCAACAACAAAAAAACGGTTTTCGTCAAACCGAAATGGAATCATGTTTGCTTTTTATAGGGCGACAATCTTACCGTTTCATCGTCTATACATTAATCTAATATTCATGTCTTCAATGTATTGTATAGTTTTAAAGTACTATTGAGAATAAGAATTACTCACGTTGTGAACAACACAATGTAAGAATTGAGATGTCAAATATTTGAAAAAGGGAAATTGTTAGAACATTCTTGAGATAATAGGTCAAATATTGTTTAGAAAAAAAAAAAAAGTCGTTTGACTAGCGTTAACTTCGCAGGTGTTTAAAGGCTCCGACCTCTGTTTGACATTTTGAAAAGAGAAAGAATGACATTTGGTGGCTAACTCACGTATTTCGTTCAGGTAGAGTCTTGTTAAACCATCGGAATGTAGCAGAAAAAAATATGGCAGAGAAATGATAAATGTATAGAGTTAAGAGATCTAAATGAGCTGCCATCTGCCACATATATACACACGTGCTCGCACAGAAATATATCAAATCACATGTACAAGCACGCACAATTAAATGTTGAATGCCGCCAATAGGCAAGGCGAAAAGTGAAATATCGAATTGACCTTACGATATAAAATCTACTTGATATAAGAAATGTTCAAATTAAACGCTTTTTCCATCACTTATGACCCTTTCTAAACTCACCAAGACATGTTTGATTTATATACAAAATCGCATTGTAAATATTAAATTCGATCTGTTGAGGTGCAGCACATATACAAAGACTGTGTTAGTTAAAACCTCGACTGGGCCAAATTAAGTTAATTTTATTCAATGGTTACGTATCTCAATCCGCGGTTAAACACTATTATACACGGATATGAGCATTTTTATAAGAATTTGTTAACCCTGATTACCTATGTTCTAGCTTATTATGAATTGGAAGCAACTGTTTTGTTTGCAGCACCATCACTAAAAGAACGCCCTATACAGCTGACGGACTCTTTTTCTATTCGCTGTTTTGTTTTTGCTGTATTTCCTACACCGAAATTGATTGATTTCACCACG
Source organism: Euprymna scolopes (assembly GCF_053919585.1). Taxonomy (NCBI): domain Eukaryota; kingdom Metazoa; phylum Mollusca; class Cephalopoda; order Sepiida; family Sepiolidae; genus Euprymna; species Euprymna scolopes. The sequence continues at coordinate 47,912,924 of NC_136483.1, forward strand.
GCTGAAGAGTTCCATCTATTCCATGTATGGTAAACAAACTAAACAAGATTTTCGAATGATACTTTCTATTTGAATTATACTAACTAACGGGACCTGTGGGAATTCCACAGCAGCATCTTTCATATGTAATATATTGCTGCTGGGCATTCTGTGGATTTCAGCATGAATGAAGACACCATCATATTATTCAAGCCATTTTGTTAAAACTATATTACATCCTCCGCTTACTAAAATAATAACTTGATATGTTGTCTGGTTATTATTAGTTCATTACAAACACACTAATCAATTAAATCACATTCATCATTTTTCATAGTTTTTGGATATGTTACTAATTTCGACAATCATTTTTTAGAATATTACCTCACATTGCCCCCCTTATTAAAATAGGAAATTTGATGTATTGTCTGACCAGATTATTTCATTACAAACACACCAATCAATTAACTCACATTTCATCATTTTTCATAATTCTTGCGTATATTACTAATGTCGACAATAATTTTTCATAATTTAAACCCACACTATCGCCTTAGTTTGTTAGTTGTTGCTTAGCCAACTAGACAACTTATATATTTCTGAAATATCAGCGGGAGTCTAACAAGGTTGAAGGTAATTCGGAACAGTGCAGTATTCCCAAATGGTCAACTACCTGGCAGAAGTCAGGCTTTGCGTTGTTTAACTACTTCATAGAACGGACACCGTTTGCTATATTTAGTAATGGAAAATTAGAATACGCATTTGCTTTTCTGTATTCAAGCTAATTTACAAAAAAATTTAAATAATAATAATAATGAAGTTAGCAAAGAATATCTTTAAACACGGTAATGCACCGTCGGTCATTAGCCTTAGTTTTATAACTAAAATGAAGTGAGATTATCCCCCACTTCATTGAATGGAAGAATTTGCTCAGCAAAAGATACATAAAATGTATTTCTGTCTTATTTTTGTCAGAACCATTAAATAAAAATATTCTATTTTAATCATTTGATAGATTTAGCTATTTAGTCCAGATCGATAATTTGTGTTTTCTTCGTTTATTAGAATTAATATGGATTTTTTTTTTTTTTGCTCGTGAATTAACATCTATTTCGAAGGCCACACTCTTGGAATTTGTTTAGTAAATTAAATAATACGCCTACAAAATCATAAGACTCTGAATACATCTTCTAGTAATACCTTATCACATTGTTTTCCATTAAGAAATTTCAGTTAAGAATGCTTTCAAATAATTACTTAGGAAAATACAGAATATTTCGTCGTTTCCATTCTTTAATACAATTGGTGGCTAAGTTGTTTAAGGTACGGACTAAAAACCTGTTAGTTCCAAAGAAACACTAACATCAAATCCACATTTTAGCTTAATGTTAGTTTCCTGTAGAGAAGGTAAATAAATAAGAACAACAAGAACATTACTATTATTGCGTCTGTGTGCCTCACTCTGTTGTGACAACTAACAAGTAAAAAAAAATGCTACGTTATTATAATGAATATGCTAAATACTTTACACTTATCTAAACGTTATAAATATTTACATTATTTCGATAATTAATAATGAAACACAATATCACCAAAAAACGTATGAGAAAATACGCGTAAATCAGTCTACAATTCACACTCGCCTCGAAACTACTATACATTCAATAAAATGAAAGAAAAGAGAAGGAAAACGCGTAACATTCATAGTGTATGAAGTAAAACATTGAAATCCTTCAAAACCCCACATTGGTCGATTCGTTTGTTTGCAGCATTTAGAGATAAAAGTTATGAGTGAGAACCTCGGTCTGACCATATTTACTTAACAATTTTAATTTTGATATTAAATCACAATTTTATTTTTACATTTTTTTTTTCTGTATTCTAAATAATCAACAAACATTGGGACACTAGACCACGCCGTATAAACATTAATAAATGGGCACTGATACTCCGTTTCTTCTTTCTCACAGAACACACAGCGCGAGTCTATTTCGGCTCTATCGTTAATTTCATGGCAGGTGTTCTAATAATTTACAGTTGAACTTTGGGATACGATGGCACTACGATACATTTTTTTCAGGCTACAATGTGGAATACGATGTTTTTCCGACCCCTGGTTCCGGTATTTGTCACATTTTACCGTGTTATTTATAATGTTTTTTTTTGTTTTTTTTTTACATAGGTATCACCACATTATCAAGACCAAGAGGCCACTCAAGGATAAGGGTTAAAGAGTGTACAGTAGAAATTGGACATTATAGTAATCATTAGTAATGAAAATTTGGTAAAGTTGATAACTTATATGAAACGGCTCATCAAGAACTTATTTACGTTAGACTTGAAGACAACCATATTGTAGTCAGCCGGAAAGCAGGAAAACGGAAGACAATTCCACAGGCGTGCAGTTCTAAGAAAAAAGCTTTGTTCATGGAATCTACGTTTAGGTTAAGGCACAGATAAAGAGTGGGGGGAATTATTGATAGTGTTTACAGCTAGACGAGTGTTTCTTGTGAAAGTTTTGCGAGGGGGGACAATAGATTGAAGCTCAGTCGAACACTTTCCATGAAAATAACGATACATCAGAGACAAACTCGCAACATCTCTTCTGTGAGATAAAGGTTGTAAGGAAGAGAAAAGGACATCTCCTACGAGGCTACGAAGTCTATTTTGAACTCTATTAAGGCAGGCCAAGTTCTTTCTAGCAGCTCCTGCCCAGATGTGGCAACAGTATTCCATCCTTGGACGTACCTGGCTCTTATATAGATAGAGAATAGTATCAGCCTTGAGATATCTACATGATCGATAGAAAGATCCCACCATTTTTCCAGCGGCCTTAGCAACAGATTTGATGTACGTGTTCCATTTAAGATCAGGAGTAATGGTCAAGCCAAGAAGTTTGTCAAAAATTGAGGCCTCCTGAAGACGAGAGCCATTCATTTCAATTGATGTCAGATGTGGATCAGAATGTTGATGATGTAAAGAGAGAAGCTTGGTTTTAGATGCATTAAAAGTAACCAGCCATTCTTTACCCCATTATACTACGTGCTCAAGATCAGAGGATAGAGAATTGGAGAGAACTTGGTCGTTTAGTGTCTTAGATGTACTACCATAAATGGTAGTGTCGTCAGCATAGATGTCTACAAATGATGTAAGGATGTGATTTGGAGGATCATTAATGTAGATCAGGAAAAGAGTTGGGCCCAGGATGGACCCCTGAGGGACACCGGCATTAATACTGTGGGCTTCTGATTTTTTGCCCCTCAACTACTACTCTTATGAACCTATCAGAAAGAAATGATTTAATAATTGAGAAGACATTTCCAGCTATACCATAGCTAGAGATCTTATGAAGTAAACCTTTATGCCATACCCTATCAAAGGCCTTAGATATGTCAAGAGCAATTGCCCTAGAAAGGTTGCCTCCGTCGAGAGATTTGCTAATCCTATGAGATATAACTGTAAGCACATCTGCTGTAGATATAGCAGAACGGAAACCATATTGAGTGTCACTAAGAAGGTTATTTTTGTTGAGATGGTTGATTACTTCTGTATTTAATACAGATTCCAGCAACTTACTCATGACGCACAGGAGACTTATTGGCCTGTACTGAGAGGGGGATGAGCGATCACCTGAATTCTTAAATACAGGGCATACTGATGAAATTTTCCAGGGAGATGGGAAACTATTCTCCTTAAGACAACGTTTAAACAGTTTTGTAAGTATGGGCGCTAGTTCAGGTTGAAGTTTTTTGAGAACTATAATTGGAATACCGTCATTTATATATAATCAAATGTTATTTGATTATATATAAATGTATTATATACTGTACCGTATTTGGTCACTAAATTTAAATGCTGTATCCCTGAGTCCTATTGTATAATTTTCCCAGCAAAATATTCGCAATAAATTGTCGTCTTACATAAATAACTCAATATCTTCATACACGAAACTTCTCTCCTAGTAGTGTCTGTCTCTGGAAAACAATACCAACATGGTAGTTTTCAAACCTACTGTCAATAAGTTTTTGTTGAGCAGTCCTTTTTAAATAATAAAACTCAACCCATAGTTTCGCCATTAGCGATTATCAAAGTGTTATCTCAAAATCTACCCGGCACTCATTAAATCGTTTATCCTCGTGGCTCTTATGCCATGATAATTGCGACCCACAAAGTAAACTAGTCGTGAGTGAAATAAAAATGGTGAATATTATATGTAATTTAAATTTCAGCATTTTGTAAAACTTTTAGAAGATTCAAAATTGATAACAAGTGCAGATCTCTAAATTTTCTAGGATAATGTCGATACACATGTTCCACGTGTTATTTATAAAATTATATGATAGAGCAGATGTGAGTTTTATATTTATTTCAAAAATTGTCTGCAAACATTTATATTAAAAATCAAACAACAATGATATTCAGGCTCTTAACCACTTATTATTTATAACTTCTTGCATAAAAACAGACAGATTTGAAGATAATTTTATGAAAACGTTCATCAAATAAAAAGTAAACGACAGCATTTGAAAAGTAATACGAAATAAACAAATATTTTATATTCACGGACAAAATTACATTCGAACGAATAATAAAATAATGTATATATATATATATATATATATATATATATATATATATATATATATATAACTACTTCATTTACTCACATAAAATTAATATACGAATTTATAGATTTATGCGTAAACTATTTACTTCAAAAGTGCTCAATACGTAGGTAGAGCTAGTTAGTAATTTATAAAATATATATGGCGATTAAGCTACACTGAATATTCGGCGTTTCATCCACTCTATGATTCCTCAGGCTTATGCGCGAATTCTGTGGTTGTTTATCGTTTTTAAGAGGACCATATAAAAACGATAAACAACCACAGAATTCGCGCATAAGCCTGACGAATCCTAGAGTGGATGAAACGCCGAATATTTAGTGTAGCTTAATCGCCACATATATTTTATAAATTACTATATATATATATATATATATATATATATATATATATATATATACATATATATTATTTAATTATTTATTCATAACAACTGACGATAGTGTTTCATGCTTACGCAATCATCAATATAGGGTGACAATTCCTGCCGGTCATGAAATTCGAATCCAGCTAGGAAGCCACCTTTTACTGAGCTTCTACCTCAGATACAGTAAACGGGAATTAAAGGAATTAAGAACTATTAAACACTAAATTAGAACGACTACAATGAGAATCTAGCCTATTTGCACGAGCGAAATTCGTAAAAAAATGTTATTGCCTTAGTTATAATCCCGGAGACACTGCGCATCCTAAGGTATTCTAAAAGCGCCTTCAAATTGATGAGGATAACATACAAGATATATCCTGAAAATGAATACCGTGCAGAAAGGATTATAAAGACAACAAATAAATTAATATATATATATATATATATATATATATATATATATATATAAATTAATAAACCTTTATCCCATTATATTACCCCCACCGAAAAAAAAAACATTATCCCCAATTCTAATCTAAAAACATAAGACGTGTCCAATTTGAATGTTTTTAAAGTCGATATTACCTTTTTATATTTACATTTATGTAATGCTGTCGCCTTCTACTTTTCTGACGAGAAGAATTATCTTCAAAATGCCATGGTATGAAGTAGTTTTTCCCTTATTCCCCTTTCAGCAACCCATATTGATTGATAATGTAACAAAGTTCTACGTAACATTACTCTTTATATGTTTACTTATTCCACACAGCGGCGTCAGAGATGGACGTACAGTTGTATCACCGAAATTGTGTGAGCATGTTTGGTTGGCCACTAATGATGAAATGATATAGCATGTGTAATCACACATTGAACAAAGGATATATATATATATATATATATATATATATATATATATATATATATATATATATATAAAGGAACAAACTCTATTTTGTCGGAATACTATTTCCATTATTTTCATCATATATATATATATGTATATATATATATACATATACATACATACATATATATATATATATAGATATATATAGATATATATCGTCAGCTATAGCGTGATAATAAATAAATATATAGGTATAAATATAGATAAATTAATGTGTAAAAAATGTGAAGCCTCGCCCCACCCATCCGCCTCAAAAAAACTTTTAATTTGGAATATAGCATATCTAACGGCTACTAACAAAACAGTATCGGCCGTTACTTCTAGTTCGATTAGTTGATTAACCGTCTACGTCGAGTGATAACTTATTTTATCAGGAAGTTTTTGTTAGTGATTAAGACTCAACACACACTAGTAAATGAAAGAAAAGGGAAAAGAGAGGGGAAAAAAGATGGAGAGAGTGAGCAAGTTTAAGAAAAGACTGATAGATACATGTCTAGACGTAAATTAATTTGAAGAGTTGAATTCATAATTATTTTTCTTGAATGGAAAGGAAGTGATTTTATTTATTTTTGTTCAATTTGATTAATGGGAAATAAAATAAAATTTTCTAATAGACTTTGATTAATCCGATTCATCGAAATTAGTCAGAGGAAAAAAGACGCAATGTCCACGGAATTCAGAAAAGATTTTGGAGTCATATTCTTTATTATTCATTAATTTAATTTCGACTCAAGTACTTATCAACTTGAGAGCATTATCATTTACTTACTAACAATTTTCAATTATGCTATTGTCTATGATTGCTCACTGGTAATAACAATGACGTTTCACGAAGTCTGAATGATAAAGAGCGTCTCCAAATTTCAACTTAGCCCATCTTTCAAAACCGTTGTAAATTACACTGCGTTATCGCAACAGCCGTTGATCTATGTTTTCTTACTGGAAACGACCATCAGTCTTTTCTGGGTTTGAGTGGAACTAAGCGTCCCCAAGACTCTTGTGTCCTCGTTTTCAGGGACGGAGTATTGCATTATGGTGCTTATGGTTGTTTCCGTTCCCATGGATCGTGTATTTGCTTTTTTTTCTATTTGATCTTTCGTGTGGTTTCTTAGCGTTCGTAGTTTATTCCAGTCTGTTTCCGCATCTGGTGATTTTCTTTTAGATTTTAGTTGTTTTCCCTATTGCCACAATTTGTATGGTATTAGGCTGTGATTCGATTACACTTTCTTTGTTTTTTACCAGGGTTTTCTAGTTTGTTCATAATGCTCGTACAATCATTAGTGATCTTCTACACGTTCTATATTTTTTCAGTCCTTTGGTAACTTCCATGCATTTGCGTTTTTCTATCTCGGTGATTCGCATTGATGAAAGTGCTGGGTCAACGAAATCTACGATCTGGAAGATTTTATTCCTTTTGTTATGACATCCGGTCGCCTTGTTTGAATGAGTTTATGACACGGGTTATTGTCCATGATTGCTCACTGGCACAACAGGTGATTGAGTGGAGTAACTCTGATAAAACGCCACGCCAAATTTCCAGCATTCTTCGCTCCTTTTAATACTGCTTGCAAATCACACTTTAGCATTTATTTCCCGCTTAAAATGAACGTTGGTCTAATCTAGATTTTGATTTACGTTGGTTGTTTTCTGTTACGGCATATCAAATCTTTTTAGGGTATTTTATTCCGAATCCGCTAACTTTATGAAAACATGTTATTATACGGTTTGGTTGTTTTGTAGAAGAAAACATGTTTCTTTTATTTTTATATATTTATTTATTTTTTTGTTTTTAAACAACTGGATTAAGTTTGGCCGAAGAAAAAAGAAAGCAATATCAATGTTTGGTGCATTTTAAGTCAGGAAGCCATTATTTTCAGAGAACTCTATCTGCTTGTATTAGTAGATTTTCAGTGACACTAATCCTTGTCAAAGTTCTAGTATTACTGTATCATTCGAGTGTATGTCTGGTTGCTATATTCTCGCTACAGTTGTGTATCTTCCTTGACCCGTCATGACCATTTTCTATTGTGCTATCTGAGGCTAACGACATCCCATGTATCTATGTGTGTTATTTTTTGTGGAAGGGTAATTTATAGGGTTTCTTCTTATTATATTTCATTTGAACTCGTATAATGTTCATTTTCTATTTTGTGTTTATTTCTAAATAACTGGTCAGTGCTTCTGCGTCTGGTAGCGATGATCAACCTTTACTAGTTGCTATTATAATTTTTTAACAGTTTTGTGTCACCCAAACTATTATCTTTTCTTACAAATCTTTTTCCCCCTTTAACCCAGAGTTCGTCACTATCATTCTTGACGTATCGTTCATTGGATATGAACATAACTTTCATAATACACTGTCCAGGTGCCTGAGTTATACTTTTGTCCGATCTATGAAAAATCGAAAATATCTGTCTATTATTTCGTTTCATCGTGTTTCTTAATTTAAATACATTGTATCAGTTCTAGGAAAAAACTTGAACATGCGTTATATAGCGTCAAAATTTCACAATACTAGCATGGGTGAAGGCACTTTTTTAGTGGCTTTTTTTCGTAAATAAAGGGAATTTTCGATTTGCTTTTTTAGAGGTGCGGGGGCTTTTTCGATTTGCTTTGTTTAGTGGAGGTAGGCTGTTTTTTTTATTCTAAAAGAGTGGCTGAAGTTTGAATTTGAAGCGGTGAAAGTTTCTGTATAGCTGTTTCAAGAATATTAAAAACAAAAACAATTTTTTTCAGTTTATTCGTGTTTTCTTTTTTGACTATGTGAATAAAACACATTTGTCTGTCTACACGGTATTATTTCTTTCAACATAGAAACTTATTGAGGTTACCAAATTATTTTACTTGGTGAAGACTTTATTCTTATTTTCCGACGTTTCTAGGGTGAGATAACTCTACGTATTTAAAAAGTCGATGTCGGAAATAATTCCAAATAAATTAAATTTAATATATTATCAATTAAATTGTTATTTAAAGTTTATTAAATAACAATTTTAGATAGAACGCGTAAAACAATAATCTTTCTAGAAACATTAACTAATATACCACTATTTAGTAAGATCGATTTTCCTTAAGACAATATGCAAATGAGGTGGCCTCTTAATTGAGTATTTTGCAAGAATCATACTATATAGAGAAACAAATGAAAGATTAATGTAGCGAACTTTTTATATATTAATCAAAGTGTGAACAAACAAACAGACAGGGATACGAATTCATATATATATATATATAGAGAGAGAGAGAGAGATTACGATTAATAGATTCGCATTTGTATAATATGCAAAGATTACAACTAACCTTTTCGCATACGCCCTCCATAGATTTCATTCGGATATCGGATCGAGTGTAACCGAGAAATTTGAAGAATTCAATGAACTAAAAACAGTATATTATTAAACATTTGCAATTCTATGTAGTGTTTGTTGTCTTTATTTATAATTATGTATTGTGTTCGCAATGTTAAAATTGTTATAACCTTCAATAAATGTAGAACAAAACATTACTTCCATTTTCCCGACCTTGAAAATTTATTTTTAAATATTATCAAGACCGTTATTATTTAAAGATAAACATTGTCATCGAAAGTATATAATAGAGATAACTGGAGAAATCAACCAGAATAAATGAATGCGAAACTGCTTTTAAAGGCCCAAATGTTATTCGAGGGTACGAATTCTTGAGTTTGTAGAATTTGTGACGATGACTATAAGTAATCGATGTAAACAAAAGCAATAATTTGCCAATGATACTCACGTTTATTTGAGAACATATTCTACAATTTATTATGATCGGTTCATTAGTTTTGGAGATTAAAAGTTTTTTGAAGGAAGACTCCATTGTGTGAATCCTCTTAATGCTTACGTTTACAGAAAAAAATGTACTGATTTTACTTACTGGGTTGCCGAGAATATATTTTAGAATTCATAATTATCGGTTGATATAAAGAATAAACAAAAGTCGCATTTATATGTAGCCGTACCTGGCCAGGTGCTGCTGTGGCTCAGTTTGTGTAAAAGAAAATCCTTCCACAAAAAAGACAAATTCATTTTTTTAAGAAGGAATTAGTGGGGAAAACTGTTTTTCTTTGTTCATCATAGAAAAATATCCGTAAGTTAATTAATAAAGAAAATAGTTTATGTATGTATTTATTTGCGGACTGTTATCCTCATCTTCTATAGCTGTTGTCTCACGACAATCTGTGAATACGTAAGTAAAGTTAGAATAAAAAGTAGTTAAATAATTTTTTTATCGTAGCGATCCGCATGGAAAACGGGCATATGGACACTGAAATAGGAAAGATAAATAATAATCATAGTAAGAAAAGAGCGAGAGAGAAAGTAAAAAAGTAAAGAAAGCAAAGTTGGGAAGAATATATAAAGAAGAAGGTAAAGAGAAAAAGGGGAGGGATAAAAACTGTTGTAGATAATGCCGACGCCGTAAAATATTTGTTTTATTTTTATTTCGGCAGAAAAAATGTAAAAAGCGAGAGAGCGATCGAGCAAATAGCGAGAGCGAGGAAATAAAATTTGTTGTAAGTAGTGGTTATTTTTATTTTGGCCCAAATAGAAATGTAAAAGTGAGCCTGTGAGAGAGTGAAACAGAATTTAAAAAAAACCCTGGGGTAGATAACATTGACGCCGTGGAATGTTTTATTTATTTATTTATTTATTGCGACAAAAAAAATAAATCTAAAAACCGAGCTAGGGAGATGTACAGAGAGTTGGATAGAATACAGACAGAGAGTGTGTAATAGAGAGTGAGAGTTGGGAGGATATATATATATATATATATATATATATATATATATATATATATAAAGAGAAAAAAAGGAGAGAGAGGAAATAAAAACGTTTGTAGATAATGTTGACGCCCTGAAATGTTTGTTGTTTTTTCTGTATAAAAACATCACAATGCGAACAATATCCACACCAGTTTTTATATTCTCCCTCTGTCTTACTCTCTCTCTCTTCCCTCCTCTCTCTCTCTGTCTCTCTCGCTCGCTCAGTATATCTTAATCTCATAGTCGAAAAATATGCGGAAAGATACGTAACATAATTGAAAACTAGCAATCTTAGGAAATATGTAAGTAATGTCCCGTTATATAATAAAGTAAAAGAAAACAAAAAATAGCATCGTGTAAGGTTCGCTTAGCGCTTGGAAATCGAAAGATTAGAATGCTACCCAACCATATTTTTTCATTTCATTTTTCTTTTTTTAGGTGGGATAGTGGCATGTTGTGTTATGTGTGCATAAATAAGTGTAAGGTTTCAGCATTTATCTTTCTCTTTATGTGCGGTTATTATGTTTGAATTTAGTTTATTTTTTAAACCATTACCTCTTGTAGAGAGTGTGGTCATATTTGAACGTTCTGTAGCGTTCGTTTATCTATTAAGAGGTAGATTTATGAATCATCGAATTGTCAGCTCTAAGCCCATAAGGATGTGCGGAATTTGACAAGGGAGAATTTAGTATTTTTGAATCGGATAATGGAACGATTATGTTATGTGTATGAGTTTATGATCAAGGGTGAAAGCATAATATTAGTAGGATAAGTATATTTTCTCCTGGTATTGACTGGGGTGGACGGGGGACTTGTTATTTAGGTGGAAAAACGGAAACTACTTCCTCTAAAGATGCTGCGATTGTAACGGTGTTTCTCTTAGGATAAAAAGGAGAATTTTATTAAAACGACGTAACTGGTCTAAAGTGACGTTCTAAAGTTACATGACGTAATAGTTTAGCCATAATAAATTTGTATGTGACATTTGTTGTTTCAAATGTACAGTACTTTATTCCAGAGGGAACTTTCTGAAATCAAAATAGTATATATAGAGAAGATATACATACATGCACCTTCTAAATAATAACGTTTACACGAAATAATGTGCCAATGTTTTTTATTTTTATAATAAATATTCCAAAATAAGTTACGATCGTCGTATTATTTAAGGATACTATTCTGTGCACACACACATGTATATATATATACACCAAGTTAAAGGTGTTCAAGAGTGTTGATATATATATATATATATACACCAAGTTAAAGGTGTTCAAGAAAAAACGAGGTTACTAAGAGTGCTTAATAAAAAAGCAAAATATAATATTCCTTTTTTTTATATAGACAAATATTACATAGTAACTACACTGCACACTCTGCTATTTGGACAATTGGTTTGCAAAACTAAAGTCCACATCAAGACGTAATATGGTTTATATGTCACTGAAGCCGATCAGCAGTCTTCAGTGACACATAAGCCATATTACGTCGCCTAAGGAAGAACTTTGCTTTTTGCTAGCTGAACCTCCGAAACGTTAGCGTGTTCAGTGTAGCTACTGTGTAATATTTGTCTATATAAATAAACATATTATATATATATATATATATAAGCGAGATAAGACACTGATAGAATTCAGATGAAAAATTATGATAGATATTACTTGAAGTAATACTTTCAAAGTGATCCTAGCCAAAAAGGAAAAGCTCAATATTTAAAAATACAGCAATATATAAGTTTGGTGGTTAAATTTTAAATTCGGAAAAAACAACATATAGACACATATATTCGAATTAAGAATTTATTGTGTGACAAAAGGAATATATAGAAGGGGTAATGTTAATTTCCTTAATCCATGGATTTTCTATAATGGCACATATCATCAGAGGAAATGAAATGCGGTTAGCAAAATGTTCAGTTGTGAATGGACGCTTATTTTGCTTTTCACCACAATTATTGAAAATAGTGTTTTGAGTGGTTGTGGATAAGTATATGGAAAAAATTATACGAAAAGAGAAGTTGATACAACCTGGGCAGTACATTATTGGAAGGAGTACAATGTCCTTCAGGGTTATAAATCCAGGTGGGCAGAAAATAGGTCCAGGAGAGAAGGTAATATTCCCATATAGCAAAAGCGTATTGCTCCTTATTGATTTTTCGAAAGGTATACGGGGCAGCCGTATTTGTTTGTACGTTGAGTGTGTGTTGGTTGATGTAGTCCAAAAGCTTTCTTAGTGTTGACAAAGTGTATCCGATGTTGGGTGGATGTACCATTCCGTGAGTAATAGAATTAGAGCATTGAATTATATATGCAATGGACCTCGAAACCAGCAGTATGAGTAGCAAAATAGCAAAATAATCCGGGAGATGATATTCAGAAAGGTGCGTTTGACGATTAGCTTCTGGTGTGAGTCCCGCTAGATAGATAGTTCGCTTTCTTGTTGATAGTGGGTGAGGGAAGCCTTTGTGATGAGGAAAAGAAGAGAGTGAGGTGAAGTAGAAAGGGTAAAGAGAGAGGGGGAGGGTTAAAATTGGACGGGCATACATGTGCTTAATGGATTTTTTCGGGAGGGGGGCTAGTATTTTAGTATTCCTTAAAAAGTGTTGACCTCTTGAATTTAAGTTCAAATGGGAAATGGATAATCTTGTGATTTTCAATGGGAGTGTGCGTGATATGGGTGGGTGTGTTGTTTTTGATGTGCGGATGGGTGAGCGGGTGAGGTGGAGATAGAGACGAGTCATGGTCTGAAATTTTGTAATGCTTGGAGGGTTACTTATTTAAGTGAGTTTAAGGTTGGGTTCTTTTAATTTTGAGTGTATAATTTAAGATAACTTGATTACCTGAGATACAGTCAGTTCATTACGTCTGTGGTCGTAGTGTGATCTGGTTTAATTAAGTTTATTTAAAATTTATTTAAAATATATATATTTCTGTTTGGAGGCGATCTATGGATGAGTTTGTTTTGCTGTTCTGCTTGGTTTGGAAAGGATGTATGAGTGAGTAATTTATATACTGGCGTTAATTAGCTATTCTTATAATAGAGAGATTTGATTTAAATGCGGGGCTGGGTGTAGGGTTGCCCAAACGTGGTTGAATTTAACTATTTATATACTAATTAACGTTATATCCATCTGTCAAACGTAAACATAAGCGCAGATATAAGCACATATATACCCATAGATACACATACACACGCACATATACATATATACATACACATATACATATAAATAGTATACACATACGCACGCACACTGGTCCACACCATGCATACATAAATACAGACTTATATGCACATGCATTTTATACTAATGCACATGTGTACTCAATTGCATATATACACATCATAACGCACACGCGCAAGCACACATATTAGAAAAGGGAACTACTTATACACCCCGGCGTGCCTGCATGCGCGTGTACCTTTGTGTACAGCTGCATCCATATGCACGGCCGAACATCGCTATAATGATGTTCAAGCATGCACGTCACACCCGCATATGCTTACCATCGTATACATACAGCAAAAAACATATCTACATCAGCGTCATGCCTAAACAGAGATAAAGGTTCGCACACTGATATATCAACATACAAATGCACCTACCGTTAAACATATACATACATCAACAATTGATCGGGTTTATCTAATGATTCTATTTTAGAATTGCCGTGTCGCCGATATACGTGTGGGATTTTACATTTGCATTAATGGTGTTTAAGCTGTCGAAGTTTCTACTATGGGTGTTGGATAAACTTGCAGAGAGAGAAGGGATGATTAGGTTCGAATCGTTTTCAGGATGGGGTTCCTGAGTAACTTGGGTGTTATCATGTCTTATTTATGAGGTTGGCATAGTGTGAGTCAGTGGAGCTCTCTGGTGCTGTTGCTTCAGTAGTTAATGTATTTTGAGTGCGATTTTTTCAATAGAAAGTCCATAGTTTCTAAAGAACTCACGTAATTTCTGAACGGTATTATTGTATTGTCTGGGTCTGTCTTTTGTGATAAAGAGGGCATCATCTCTATACAGGTCTCCTTGTAGGTTTTTGAATTCTAAGCTGAGCTCCCTTTACAGGTAGAGACCGACCAAACCGGTAGCTTGTGCGGAGTCGGTCGCCCCTATTAAAATGTAAACATTAGATGGGGTATCTTTCCTGGTCCAGTACTTTCCATCAAAGTTAATCAGAGAACGCCTCGCCAGGAGGATACGTTTCCTTTCTATATCTGTTATATTGGAATTGTTCTTAGCGAAAATCAGGGCTTTATTAAGAAGTATTTGGGATATAGATTAGTAACAATTACATATATCGAAAGTTCTAAAGTTAAGTCTTTTTTATCTTTGAGTTGAGTGGACCATTTGAGGACAGTTTGAGAGCGTTGCCAGAGGGGGAATTTTATTTTCTCTTTTATCCGCGGTACAATTCTGCCTACGATTTTCTTACTAACTAGTCCTAAAGCAGGCCTTGAGGGGCAGATTAATCTTAACGAGGGGTTGTCTTGGAAATTGTCTTTATGGTCCTTCATTGTAAATCTTGGGGTTCCCGGGATAACGATTTCGGTGAAATTGTGGAGGTTCATTTGTTTGAGTATGTTCAAGGTATCTATATTTATAATGTTAATTCATTTTCATGTAAAGTTTTATATGATCTATTTAATTCTTTGTGCATAAGCTTCTTATAGGTTGGTGATCCATCTTGTAGTGCTTTTTGTTTTATCTGCGGGTACAAATAGGTTTGGGCTTTTCTTTACTTTTTGTGTGAATGTGTTTATTTTACTTGTCGTGGCGTTAATTGGGTGCTTCTTTTTTAAATTTAATCTTGTGTCTATATATTGTTTTTCAGAATTTATAATTTAACCACCAAACTTATATATATATATATATATATATATATATATATATATATATATATATATATATATATATATATATTCACTATTTCACCAGATAAAACACTCATGTTGCAATTTGCGTATTACAACAACAAATAATCGCGCATTATTGTTTCGGACCATTATATTCAGCTGAAATTTTTCGTACCCTTAATGATTATAGAGTTTTTTGGGGACAAAATAAAATTGAATTTCATGTGTACTTAAGTTACGGAGAAAAAAATAAATTTAGAATATAAAAATTTGATTTTTTTTTTTACAAAACTTAAATAACAACTGTTTTGTAATAAAATACAAACGTACAAAAAACATACGATCCAATTTCTTCATACCCACTATTTAATAGTCAATGGTATAATCATTTGCTTTAATCATCTTCTGTAATCGATTGGGATCCTATTTAATATGGTCTCTTTATAGTTCCAAATTTATTTTTACCATTTTTCTTTAGCATATTTCTCTAACTATAACCATTTTTAGGATTTCTCTTTCTGACATCAATTGTATCGTGTGCCAAAATTTCTCTATAGAATTTAAACTAGGACTTTGATATTGTCATTCCAAAACATTTATCTGGTTTCCATTTAACCATTTCTTCACTATATTAGATGGGTGTTTGGGATCATCGTCTAAACACAAAGCAAACTTTTCGGCATCTTTCGTGGCGTTTTAGATAATGTTTTTTTTTCTTGATTCCATGACCACGACTTTTTTACCACAAAATTGAACAAAATGATGCATCTCCCTGAGAAATAATGCATTACCTGTATTAGCGTAAATATATGACGGAATAACAATACTTAGAATAATTACTATGGTAACAGAAAAGGTGAAAATTCAAATAATTCTCCTAAAAGATGAAAGGCATAAATAATTATGAACACCATTAGTTTTACAAATTGAAATAAACTTGAATATACTTCCCTGATTCATTCAAAGGTTATGTTTATTCAAAACTATATAGTTAAAAATATCAGCCGTGAAAGAAGCGTTTTAAGAGTGCATTTTTCTATAGGTATGAATAATCTCAGACTTAATTATATGCATATAAATGACTAATTTTGGAAATATGGTGGAAAGATATATGTGTGTATATAAAGAAAAAAAACGTTTAAAAAGTAGTAAATATAGCAGAAATATGATATAAAGGAAGACAAAGTAATTTGTTAGACGTAGGTAGATTGTTTGTCGTATATTTGTCTTTAATTTATTCTTTTTACTAAATCTTATTATACACTTTGTGAGATTGCCATCCTTGCATTCCATAGCACCACATCTCACGCACATAATTAATCTAACACGTCGTTGCGTGAGAGTATCTGATTACCCTTAGTGGAAACCTGCCTAGTAGTTCTTTAATATCAATTGTGCGCTGAATATTTTTATGAAGTTAGTGTTGTTAAGTGATTTGTGATTAATTCCGATACCCATATTAATCGAAAAAAACTTTTTAAAAAAATAGAAAGTTGACATTGATAAAACCACTACTGACTTAGCGGAATTCGTGAATATGAAACGTTAAATATCAGATGGCGTGAAAAAAAAATCGAAACAAAACCTAACATAAAATGAATCAAATACGATGCCGAGTAAACACAAATTGTTCAAAAATAAAGAACACAATTTTATGTTTCTATATATTTCAGCACAGGAGGAAGTCATAAAAACTATCAAAGTATTATTATTCAACATTAAACGTCAGTTCCTCATTTTAGCAGATAAAATCTTTTCACGGGGCTATTTCCTTTCGTTTTCGTCCATTATTTTTTCATATAATTTTTATAGAACACCCAAGCGATGTGTTTGTAGTTTTGTATTTTAAATAACAGAATAACTGGGCTAATCAACGTTTTTTTCATAAAATATATATGTGTGTGTGTGTGTGTGTGTGTGTGTGTGTGTGTGTGTGTGTGTGTGTGTGTGTGTGTGTGTGTCAGTGTGCGTGAAATTAATGATGTTTGAAGGCTTTGTCAGTGCAGATAGTCACCAACACAGTGGGCACGATTACGTGTATAAAAGAATAATAAAAGTATTAAGGAAAAATGTTCAATTATATTACGTTTATTTAACAACATAATATGACGAACAGGATGGTAGGTTTTATATCCCTTATTTTCGAGAGTGGAATCTCAAAAACATATCGTCTGTAACTGTTGGGCGAGGTTTTCATTTGTTTTTTTTAGTTATGTATTTTTTTCACTTATATATATATATATATATATATATATATATATATATATATATATATATATATATATATATATACAGGGTGTTTCTAAATAATGTACTCATATTGACGATAAAATATTTCTGAACATAGAGTAAAATTGCTTAATTTCGAATACAAAAGGTATTAAAAGAATCATATTCGCAAATGTTTAACTTAAGCATTATTGTCTAGCAAACGCTGATAGCAGTTAAAGTGTGAATACATTTTCAGTTTTTTAAGACATCTTTCTTACAAAAAATTGTACTAAAATTTCGGAATTGAGACAGGGCTTAAAACAATTTCATTTTATGTCTTGTAATTACTCATAATTTGTACTGTACAGGTTACACTTATAGCTACATATGTATTTCTCTCGCCATATTTCAATATGTTGATTTAATCATGTTCTTATAATTTGTTTTATACATTTGTGAATATTTTAGGAAAGGGTTACATTTGAGATAATTTACACAGTTTCTTCGTACACAGCGTTAGATGTATGTAAATTAGATAGTGAGGTAATTGGATATGAAACTATATTATGCATTAGGATAATATGGAAGTAATTAATTTTAGTTATGCATGATTTTTTTAACATATTCATCAGAGTCTATGAATTTTTAATTAAATCAAATTGAATCAAATAGTAGAAATCAATATAACCTATCGTATCATGCATAGTTTGATATATATATATATATATATATATATATATATATATATATATATATATATATATATATATTCACCGCAAGCAAGGCACATTGCACTTTGATATAGGGGACTACTATCAGGGACACAATCTATAGGGGCACTATATAGGGATTTGAACAGCAAGATGTCTGTTCATATTACACTTAAACTTCTGCATGTCAGTACAGTTGGGAAAGCAGAATCCCAGAAGGGAGTTCCAAAGTCTAGCAGTTCTGGGGAAAAACTACTGGAGTAAAAAAAAACTCTCTTACATCTAGGGATCTCTACTGTGTAGGGGTGAGATTTAGCTGCTTGTCGGGTTTGTAGGGGGTGTTTACGTTATGGAGGTACATGTGCTTGCAGTTCGTCGGAGCATTCACCATTAATATGCATGTAGAACAGGCAGAGGGATGCAACATTTCGTCGATGGGACAGAGGCTGAAGTTTAGATGACAGTTCCGGACCTATCAGGTTGGAGACTTTCTTTCGAACCTTGTCTATGAGCGAGTGACTAGTAGCACATGCACGAGCCCAAATATGACAACAATACTCCATACATGGGCGAATGGTGGCCTAATAGAGGTACATGATACTTTCAGGCGTTAGTAGCTTTCTAGCAATGTAGAGAGAACCTACCTTCTTCGCAGCGGTCCTGGCAATGCTCACAATGTAACTGTTCCAACTCATGTTTCATGTGAACGTTAAGCCGAGGAGTTTAAAAGAAGTACATTCAGGTAATGACTTTTTGGGCATTGCTATAAGTCGTAAAGAGGGTTTTAATTATTAAAGGAAACAAGTTTAGTCTTGGCAGCATTGAATGTGACCATCAATTTTGTCCCCATTCCAAAAGAAGCTGGAGGTGTTACTCTAGTATTTCTGCCATTTCCTTTGATATGTGTTCATTTGTTTTCTTGTCGTGTCTATTATAGAGTGTGGTGTCATCAGCATATATACCCATCTCAGAGATATTTTGTCAGGGAGGTCATTTATGAATATTAGGAACAATAAAGGTCCAAGGATCGACCCTTGGGGTACTCCCGCATTTATATCATATTGTTTAGATGTACGACCGTCTTACTTAAGTATTTGATTATGTTAAGTATTCGTCCAGTGATACTGCATGATCTGATTTTCCTGAGAAAACCTTCATGCCAAAAGTCAAAAGCCTTAGATATATTTATGGCTACCACTCTACCCTCCCCTGCTTTTTCCAATGAATGATATATACGTTCAGAGATTACAGTTCGAATATCTGCTGTAGAACAGGCTTGTCTAAATCCATATTGTTGATCGGGCAGGAGTTTAGCACCTATAAGGTGATGGACTTGAGCTCAGTTTATTACGGACTCAAATATTTTGGCGAAAAGTGGGAGGAGGTTAATGGGGGGATAATTTAATGGGTCAGTCTTTTGCCAGAATTTTTGAAAACTGGTATCCCTGAAGAAGCAATTTTCTAGCAGTCAGAAAAGCAAGATTTATTAATTAATTTAGTGTAAAGTTTGGAGAGAACTGGAGCTACCTTGGTGGAGCATTTTTTTAATAGAACAGTCGGTATGAGATCAGGTCCACTTATTTTGAAGTGTTAAGGATTTTTATTTCATGCACCTGAGAAAGGGGTGATTTTCAGATCGGTTAGTGTGGTGTCTGTCCGCAAAGGAAAGTTAGTGAGCGGTTGGTTTGCAGGGTCCAATGTGGAGTTGGAGGCAAACTGACTGTCAAGAATGTTAGCCTTCTCGGTTGCTGTGAAAACAACCTCATGATTGTTAGATAGTGGGGGAATTTTTGATTGACAATTATTTACTACACTGTTGTAGATTTTCCAAAAAATCACGGGTTCCCAACTTCTTTTCTCCGATGTGTTTTTTTTGTTGGTCTCAGTAAATTCCCTCCTAGCTGTCGCTATTTCTTTCTTACAATTACATGTAGCTTCTGTGTACTCTTTGAACTGAAGTTAATTCAATTAAATCTGCGGTACCTTTGAGCAATGGCAGCTGCACAAGTAGAAGTAAATCATTGGCAAGAGTGGAACTTGTTATAGAATTTCCGTGTGGGAACATGTGCTTGAATTGCAGTTTTAAACAATTCGGTAGTCTCACGAGAAAATATATATTCCCATGAGTCATGTTTGATGAGATCCCTGATTGTTCCCAGTCAGCCGTTTTATAATATCTCGTTGTTTTAGCAATGTCTCTTCAGTTGTGAGTCTAGAGTTTAGGGCGATTTCAACCACTATCTCAGCCTGATCAGCGTTCCCGAGTGGGCTGTGGGCATTTGCTATACAATCATCGGAAACAGTGGTCAGAAACAGTAAAAACAAAATATAATGTAATATAATATAATATATATATATATATATATTCATATATACATATAATATATATATATAAATATATATAATATTATATATAAAAACAATATATATATTATATTACATTTATATATATACATATATATATATAAATAGTCACCCACATACAGTAATGTTTCGTTGTGTCACAACTTATCAGTGTGGCTAGACAAGTACCTTTCCCCATCCGTGTTGATAGTCAATCATCGAGTTGAGAGTCGGCAGTTCTACCCACAAGGCTACAGATCGATTCTTGCAAATGTCCGTCACAAAGTGCCTCATAAAGAAGCACCAGCCCATTGCTTCACATTGCTCAAACTGTTAGCTTTTTTACAAATAAACGGACAGTGGGTTTCGCTTAATAACCAAAGGAAATATCGGATGAAAGTACATTTTCGACATTGCTCAAACAAAAGATGGGGACTTTTTATAGTCATTCACATACATTATTGTTTCCTGTTTATATATAGAAACAAATGTAGAAATATCCGGCTTGAGAACGCTATTCCTTCAATGGAATATATATATATATATATATATATATATATATATATATATATATATATATATAAATGTATATATAACATTATGTTTATTTATACAAATATTATTAGCTACATATGTGAACACGTGTTTCTGCTGATATTACATTGAAGAAGTAGTATCCTTAAGCCGGATAGTTTTACTGTGCCATTGTAAAAAAAATCTGATTTGATGATGTTGCTTCTCTTAAAGAATGGCATAAAAAACGTGGTCATGTGTAGCCAATAATGTCCATACGATAATTACTCTTTTGTAATTGAGCATTTTTATAAGCACTGCGTTTGTAAAATAAAACTGTCTGAAACATAATAGCTGTATTGTTTATGTGGTGCATAGAGGTCATCTGGTGCTTTGGTCGTGCAAGGGACAACTTCTTATTTTATGTCTCAAACGTTCATGTGCGTCCTAGTGCTAAGAACTATTATGAAAAGGAGATAAAGTGAATCTGTTTTAAACCTTACCACACACACACACACACACACGCACACACACACACACACACACACACCAATTAAGCTGTTTGGGACTATTGCTTTGTTCCTACTCTTTTGCACGCCAATGCGTACTCGTATATTGGATTCCAATAAGACATACAAGTTTTGGGAGTTCTGATGTATAAATTTCTGCATTATTTTATTCTAGCTTTCCGAATATTATATATATATATGTGTGTGTTTATATATATATATATATATATATATATATATATATATATGTATATATGTATATATATATATATGTATATATATATATATATATATATATCCGTAAGAAACTGAATACTATCGGCTCCAATGAGACGTAATATCGACTAACCAATGTCTATTTATGTTCTTATGGGCGTTGCGACACAAACGAAATCATGAGAATATATGCAAAATCCTATTTTAACATTAAACTGAAATAATGTAAACCTCGTCACTTTCAATAATATCTTTCTTTTTATTGTGTATTTAACATTATATTTTTACTGTTAGCCTTTTTTATGCAAATGGGGGTGAAATTAAACACATCGATGTAACTATTACAATGTTCAATATTAGAATTGTTTCCAGTCTGAAGTATATGCATAAATTAAAATCAAAAACGGCGGCAGGACTATGCTTGTTTTAACAAAGCCCCTCCTATGCAGGGATTTTGAACCGAGGTTGATTTTTTGCGTTTAATCTTTAGAACTTTATATCTTCAATAAGAAACGTCATACACCAATTTGAATTCTACTTAAAGCAAAGCTCGGGTTTTTTAGCCTGAATACTTGAAAATATATACATTCTTTCTTTATTATATGTAGCGGTTGCTTTCTTACGTTTTACTGCGAGCTTACAATGCCGCTTCCGAGAAGAGAATGCATATATTACCATATTCACGGATATGTTCCTCATGACAGAACCTCGGGCAACAGCATCTCATTTAAAAAATACCATTGTATAATGTTAAATCGAAATTGCTTCAACATATTTATATAAAACAAAACACGGAATAAAATAGATATAAAAATAAAATAAAAATCTTAAAACAACTTGTTTTCGTCCAAACATAAAATTATATATAAGTATTTCATGTATCCACACACAATTTTTTAAGAGCATAAAATATATTCTATGCATCGATTTTTCATATTTACTTCAAGAAATTGTATTAGACATATGTAAGCACATCCAGGTAAAACACGATTGGCACTTAATATTACAAGAAAGATAGCTAACTCCTCTTCATGCATAAAAAAGAGAGGGAAATTACAAGTCAACTGGACCGTTGTTAATAGCACGATCATTGGCTGTTGCAAACGGGAATGAGAATGAATCGACTGGTTCACTCGCAGTCATATAGACGTGTATATATAAAAGACGCGGTAGTATCCATTCCGTGCAATAGTCTAGCGAATCCTCATGGAGATGAAAGGCAGGAAACTAGATAACTAATTACTATATATATATATATATATATATATATATATATATGTATATATACATATATATATCATAATTATCTATATATAAGATCATATTGGTATTGTTTATTATTAGCTACATGGGTGCATCAATGCTCCAACTCTGATATTTTTATATTTGCATGATTAAGGAATATATATATATATATATATATATATATATATATATATATATATATATATATATATATATTATATGTATATTATATATATATATATTATATCGATATATATAAAAATGTAATTATTGGTTTGTGCTAAATTGATAAAACAATATTTCTACATTACCAATTTAATTGAAATTTTCAGAAAATATATCTGTAAAGTCAAGAAATATTTGCATGTTATTAAAATGATTTAACAATGCGAATTATTAATTAAAATAAAAATATTTTTCGTAAGTAATTTCTGCGAGACTGCCCGGTTTTATTCCCGGTAACTTCCGTTTCAACTACTCTCAAATTACAAGATAAGTAAAACCAAAATGTACTCATGCAGAGAGTGACCCACGCTGAAATAATAACGTTATTATTTAAAACATGGGGAGGGGAGGGTGTTTTGTACATATTCTTTACTTTAATCTTACAAGTGAATAAAAACATGTCATAAAACTTTAACTAAACGTGGAAATACGATTTAAAAAATAGAGCGGATCACTCTCTGCATTAGCACAAAAATCTCCTATTTTTAAAATTTAAATACATTTATGTATCTTCCCAATTTTTTTAGATTTTAAATTCTTTTTTTCATCTTAAGGCTTTTTATCGAGCATTACGTTTTAATTGTTTAGTTTCTTTTACGGCATTGTTTACATAAAAAAGTTTGTTTTAACTTTTTCTAAACTGTTTCATTTTACGACATGCCTCAGCGTATTATAAACACCCTAATCTCCCCATGTTAAAAACGGCTTTCAAATTAAACACGCCATTCCACAAACCTCAAAAGCCGTTCTTAACATGGGGAGGTTGGGGGTGTTTATTCCGAAAGCAATTTTAACATGGAGAGGTTAGGGTGTTTATAATATGCTGAGGCGAATCGTAAAATTAACGAAGTTGCTATTTATTATTTATTGCAAAAATTGCTTAAAATTTCTTTATTTGAAAAAAAAAACATCTTGACAATTCAAAAGAATGTTTAAAATTAGTAATTTGTTCGAAATTTTATTTTTTTATAAAAGTCCAATGTTGCTTTCATTTCAAAATTGTTTTCTTAAAAAAATTTTTTTACGCAAACTTTTCAATCAATGGTTTTACAATTATATTTCGATTCCCAGTAAAAATAAAATAAAATAAAAAACAAACCATTTCTCCATTAAAAAAAACAAAACAATCATTTAAATTAATTTGTTGTTGGCATTTCAAAGTTGCTTTAATTAAAAAAACTATATAAAATTATTTATTTGTTCGAAAAAAACACAAACACACACAAAAAAAAAACGAAAAATTAAATAAACGAAATAAAACTAATAAATGTTTTGGTTTTCAAATGGCGCTCGCCCAGTTTAAACTATATGTCATTTCAATTTTCTGTTTTAATAAATGAAAATGTTCAAAGTAAAACTTTCCCGTTCTCATTAATTAAATCGAAACATTTCCAGTTAAACAATTATGGATATATGTTCTTTTTCACTTTCTTTATTTACTTTTTTTCATAGTTCTTTCCGGAAGTTTAATTTTTTTTTCGAACAAATAGATAATTTTAAATATTCTATTGAATTGTCAACATTCATTTTCTCCAGTAATATCGGTTTACCAAGTTTCTGGAAGTAATAAATGATAATCTTGGTAAATTTATTTTTTCCCTTTCCGGAAGCAGTCGTTCGACCATATAATGGTGTCTCCCCTAGATTTGGATAGCAAGTGCGTAAAAAAATGGGTTCTCCAATTTCGGCAATAAAGGGTAGAAGCACCATTTTATTCATTGTTGATTTATTCAAACAGTCCTTTGGAAAATAAATATTTAAAATAAAGTGGGGTACTCTGTGGTCGCTCCCTTAGCCCCCCCCCTTACTCAAGGCTAACACATGCGCACGTAACATTTATCATTTATTTACTTACGTTGCCTATCGCACTTTTACAAACATTATTTATTTACGTTGGCTTAACTCTTTTCATGAATAAAATAAGTAAGTAAACCTGAATTTGTCACTTTTACAAACATTTATTCATTTACGTTGGCTTAACTCTTTTCATGAATATTGGAAAAAAGGTTTTACTCTTTATGAATATTAAAAGAAAAAAGTTACTAAACATTTATTAATGATTTCTCACTTTTACAAACATTTGTAATTCATTTATTTACTTACGTTGGCTTAACTCTTTTCATGACTATTAAAAAAAACTAAACCATGTATTGATAATTTCTCACTTTTACAGACATTTTTAATTTACATGAGTGGATATCTTTTTGGTAAATATTTACATTTAGGTTCACCTCCATAACTTTCTTTTTTAAATGATGACTTTTATTGATAAATAAATGTACTTCTCTGCAACGGGCACTGAACCCCTCCTTTTTTGTAAATAGTATTTTCGGGTGGGTATGCTGACAACAAATATCAAATATTTTTCACTCCCCCCAAAAAATTATGTTTATTCCGGAAGCTGTTCTTAAGATGAAGAGGTTGGAGATGATTGAAAGATGGACCTAATCTAAAAAAAAAAAAAAAAATACCAAGGTTTTTAAATGATTAAAATAATTTCTCACTTTTACAAACATTTTTACATGCGCACATAAGCAACTATTTTTTTAATAACTTTTTTACTTTTTTATTCAAAAATTAGTAAATTCTAATGAATAGAATAATAAATCATGTGTCATTAATATGTGTTTTTGGTTTTGTGTTGAATGAAACTTTTTTTTCATTACAACAATAATGAACCAATTTAAATCTTCCAGCATGCGTGTAAGGGTTACGAAATTATCAATAAGTCTTTTAGTTACTACGCTAACGTCAGTAAATAAAAAAAATGTTACGTGCGCATGCATTAGCCTTGACTAGGGGGGCTAAGGGAGCGACTATTAAATAATTATGCTGGTCGCCATGGAACTCAACGCCCAAGAAGTACCTAAAGTGGCACTTATGCACTTATGTTATCGTGCTATTTTTAAAAATAGTATTTTCAGACTAAATTCAAATTTTACAATAGATTTTCCTTTTAGTAATTTGTTAGGTGAAAGTACAGATAACCCGGTCGGTTTCTAATGTGTAGAAAATCTAGCTCCCGAAAAAAAGGATAGTAACAAAAAATTAAAATTGCCTCACTCTCGAAAGAGTTCTTCTCTACTGACCGAGGAAAAAATGGTTAAGTGTAGTCCACCTTCTGTTTCTCTCCCCCTCTCTCTATCCATCTCTCCCTTTCCCTCTCAATTTATATTTCTTTCTATATCACCCTCTCCATCTCTCTTTAAGCCCCTTTCTCTCTCTAACTCCCTCTATCTCTCTCCTTTCCTCTGTCTCGCCCACACTGTTTCCAAATCTCGCCCTCTCTCTGTCTATCTATCCATCCATTAATCTCTCTCTATCTCCTTCTCTTTCTCTATTTTCCCCTCACTTTCTCTTTTCTATCTATATATCTTCCTCTCTATCTGTCCATCTCTAAACCCTCATCCTATTTTAGTCTCCTAAATTTATTATAGTGAATAAGGCATTGCCAAAACATGGATAAATCTTATTTTAGTCACCTAATTTACTGACTATGAAGAAGTTAGTTGGAAATTACTGCTACCTTGAGCACCATCAGAAGTAACTGGTAACACCTTTTTAATTAAATTGATTTTAGCAGCGATTCGTTAACAAAATAGCATAGCCTTAGCCCTTGCTGCATGAGGAATACCTGCGGCCTTGCTGCTAAGTAGAAGAATTATTTATTCTACTTTGAAACATTCAATTTTTAAAAAATCTCATGTTCGACATCTCCAAAACATCCAATAGGGGGAAAAATATTGCAGAAATGCAAACTTATTGTTTAGGATGAATGAAAATGGTACGCAAAAAATCACTTGAGGCTCTTGGTCGATCCTTGTAAGCTTTGCGTGGCAATGTCAGACCATTTGGGAATGCAGTAATATTGCTTGAAGGAGATTTCAGACAAATGTTACCTGCTATTATTCAATCAACACCAGCAGATGAAATAAGTGCTTGCCTCAATACTCTACTTTTTTGTGTCACGTGAAGACATTAACCTCAAAATATACATGTCCAGTTGCATGCTGTTCGATCCTCACATCAATTTTTGCATCACTTGTGGGAACTTGGGTACGGAAAAGTGTCAGCTGATCAGAGATAAGGGAAAAATTCTTTGACTTTAAACTTCTGTAATTTTATTACATCAAAAGAAGTGTTAGTTTAAAAGATCTTTGCAGATATTCAAATCATAAGAATTCCAATTGACTAAGTGAACGAGCTATTCTTGCAGGTCAATACAAAGACGTCCACGCTATTATTCAATGTAAAATTCCAAGTGAGGTAGTCAAATACAAACCCATCAGCACTGTTGTGAAAGCAGATAAAGTGGTTAATTATCCAACAGCTATATTTGTCAGGGATGCCACCGCATGTAATGCAACTGAAATTTGGCGTACTAATTATCATGTTGTGAAATATAAACCAATCAAAGCTTTGTAAAGGCACATGGCTTGCAGTAAAAAAACATTAACAAACAATATCATAGAAACAACAATTGTGACAGGACTTTTTACAGATTAATATATCTTCATTCCATGCATTCCTATGATTCCACCGGATACATCTTTATGAAATTGCACTTTCCAATTTTATTGTCGTTTGCAATAACCATCAACAAAGTACAGGGAACAATCTTTACAATTGTGTTGTTTATAGTTACACACTGACAGTTTTTCACATGGGTAATGTATGCTACGTATTCAAGAGTAACCAAACCAGAAAATCTCTACATAAAGAAAATGGAACAACAAAAACTGTGTACCCATACGAAATGTAAAATTAAACCTATAAGAAACATGCTTTTTCTCATTTTGGAACTTTTTCCATTGCATCAATTTAAGCCACAGGAATGCGTGGCAGAGTACAGCTATTATATTATATATATATTATATATATTATACATAATATATATTATATTATATATATATATATTACATATATTAAATATATATATATATATTATATATAAATTTTATGCATAAGTTATATATACAATATTATATATTATATATATTATATATATTATATCTATAACATAAAGCTGAATGTTTGTGTGTGTGTGCGTGTGTGTGTGTGTGTGTGTGTATCTGGTCAGGAATAGGCTCCTATACTGCTGACTATTTTAAAAAACTGATTACATATAATGATAGAAGATGGATTGCCTTGTCTGATGCTGACGAGATGACCTCAGGTCCATTTTTGATGGTGGATAGAACGCACGCTACTGTTCAGGATCCTGTTTGCTATTGACCAAAACTGGTGGGAACCAAAACGCTGCTGAGCTACTTTGGATTTGACGGACTGAGCATATAGCTCTCTTGCATTACGTTGGTAGATATGGAAAAAGTGATTTATGTGCGCAATGGCAGCAGCACATTCTGGGGATAACCATGGCTGGCTGTTAGGTTTTTGTTGGATTTTTTTATGGTATTAATCGGTCTATGCCTAAAATTAACCATTCGGTCAGGTCTGATACTAAAGAGGACACATCCTTTTTAAATATCGAATGCGGAGGTTGATCAGATATGAATGTTCGGAAGCTATTCAAATCAGCCATACAGTATCGATATGCAGTACGGTGGAGAGGTACATTTGAAGACATATTGTATTTCATTTTTATAAACTGATACAACTGTGTTCGGAGGATCCCAGAGCAAATAGAACGGACCATGAACATAGCTGACGGGAAGTTGTGAGAAAAAGGTGTAGAAGACTTGCAGACTGACCGGTAGTATCGGGCACACGGTTGAGTTCGTGGACAATCAGAGTGAGGTCATAGGAAATGGCAAAATCATGACAGAACCTCCCCTCATCTGTCTTGAGTTGGTCAGCCATTCCACATTATGGATATTTAAGTCACCGCAAATGTGAATGTTAGCCGAAGGATGAGCAGACAGGATAAGGTCAATTTTTCTCAGATATACTCTTAAAGACAGTCACCCCGCAGTTGTGGGGGCGATAGAGGTCAGATATGAATGCGGTGGTGTAAGCACGTGCAACCCGGAAGCACATATAAGGTAAATTAGGATCTTCTCTGGATATCTCTACCATCTTTAATGTAGAAATATATTCCATGTTCATGGCGATCTTGGGGGTCAGATTTAGATGTTAAGTTGGAGTATCTTTTTATTATGAACTCATCTAGGGAAATGGTCGGTCCTGTGCCAGTTTCGCTTAGAAAGGGTAAGTCCGGTTTCGTCTCCAGTAATTGTGTTTCAGCCTCTGGAAGGTTGGAACGTAGACTCCTGATGTTAGAGAAGAGACATGGTAGTTGGAGGTTTACGTTGCAGGATGGGGTTCTAGGTTTATTCGTGTTTGTTTTTTTAGATATTTCATATTGAGTTCTTGGGCTTTGTGGAACAGGTTGACAGACTTGGTTAGAGTAGGACAGAGAGAAAAAGTAAGAGAGAGAAAGAGAGGAAATTCTTTCTTTTTTTTTTTTTTGTAGCACATGGTGATGTAAAGCGATAACAATTACCCACTAGTATGGCATCGAGTGGCCCGACCAGAAACTAATGCATGGTCCGGAATCCATTCACCAAATCGCAATACAGCAGTCCCAGTACTTTATATTTATAGAATTCAGAGCTACATATGTTCGTGCGTAGGTATATATAAAATTGCATAGCTCATAATTATTAAACATTATTTATTTTCATCACTTAAGTAACTTAGGAAATCGTCTCTCGTATATTTGTGTATTTGAGAATACAGTGTGCAGTTTAGGGGCTACTCAATAAATTTTAAATTTATAATAGTAATAATAAAAAACATAATAGTAATAATGAAAATAATAATAAAAAAATTATAAAAGTAATAATAAAAAACATAATGCGGCCCATTTCACTGACTCCCTTGCCTAGAATAGATACCCGGTTATTCATAATTAAAATCCATTACTTTAGCAGTTTACCCGATAAATACACATCCTTGACGTGTATAGGCAGCAGTCCGGTTAAAATATTATTATATAATATAACTCTTATCCCCGAGTGGCGTCCGTGCCTTGATAAGTGGTGACCACCGTGTAAAAAAACAAAAAAAACCCTCAAAATCTCACTTAAAATAATCGTTTTCTATTATAAAACTTTATCTTGCTTCTTTTATTAATGTTTTAAGGGTACCAGTTATAGGGATTTTTCCTTGAACAGTAAGGTTTACAAAAATATACGCATGTTACTCACCGGATTTCCTACTATACACATTCCATAATGCATATGCACAGAATGGTCGTTCGATGTTGTTTTTCCTCAATAAAATGTTTGAAACTACTGCCAATAATTTTCCCCACTCTTTATCTGTGCCTAAATCCAAACGTAGATTCCATGAGCAAAGCTTCTTTCTTAGAACTGCACGCCAATGGAACTCTCTGCCGCGTGCCTGGTTCCCACCTTATTACAACGTGGACGTCTTCAAGTCCAACATAAACAAACTCCTGACAAACCGCCCCCTTAAGTAAGACACTCTATCAAAACCCCCAATACTAATGATTACTACAATACTATCTCATTGATTACTGTACACGCAATAACCCTTATCCCTGAGTGGCCGTCGGACCTTGATAAGTGGTGACCCCCATGTAAAAAAGTAATAATAATAATAAGCTTGGGTGATCGTAAAATTGTAGTGCAGTATTACGTATTGTTTGATTGTTTTAAATATATAAAATGCGTGTGTTCACTATTTATTTGCTTCTTAACGAAAGCAGAGATAGGTACAAGGTCGATTTTTATGTGGCAAACATCCAACTCTACTAAAAAGGGTGCGCAGGATTGGGATAAAAATAAAACTGTTGGAATGTAGACGCATTGTTTTTACTGCAGCGAACGACAACATGAAAACAGATATATTCATGCGTTTATAAATGTTATGAAAATTTTAACTTCCAAAAAAAAACTTGATTAAACCTTGAAATTAAGCTTTTATTCTAATTATAACTAAACCATGCTCATTTGTGCCACAAATTGCAATAAATTTATATTATAAGCAAAATGTAATATTTATTACATCTCTTTTTAAAATGTTCTCATTATTTTTTAGCTGGGAATAGGGCATGGCATGAATTCACCCACTATCTCACATATACACCCGGTAAACTAAGTGCAAGATAAATACAAACAATTGTACTTAAAAGGACGACTAGAAGCTTAAAAATACATCACGCGATTAGAACATTTGTCAGATTTATCTGTGTGTGGAGGGGGCACTGCGTGTTTACCGATGTCAGTATGTACGAGTGTCTGTTTGTGTAGCCATCATCAATGACGAAAGGAACAGATTTATAAAGCTGAAATCGCGAAATGTATTCGTTTTTTTTTTTGTATACAAGTAAGAGAAATCATAAAGCTAATATATACATTATTGGTTGCCGTTTGCGCTCTGTTTTTTTTTTAATAAAATGCTATGCATCATCTTTTTGTTATTAACTAAATTACTATAACATTTTTAATTATTACGTAATGTTATTTTAAAAAATAATTCTTTATGTGTCCATGAAACGCATGAAGTAATCAAATACTAGTATTGTGTACACACAGCGGTCAAGAAAGAACATAGTCGCTGAGTTCGATTATTATGTAAAACTGAAACCGAACGAAATTATAACTGTATATATAAATGATACCGAATTTTTTCGCAAGGAAAGTTTGCGTTGTTAAAACAAGTGTTGTTTTTCATATTGAATGATAAAATACATCTTTCGCACAATTCCATCACTAACCATCAAGTGACTGCAAATAACGGTTCAATGAGCATGAAAAGTTACAAATTCCAGCCCTCCGAGAATTGACTACTTTTTTATGCTTGGCAATCCCTTAAATAATTTCGACAGCTTAGAATAAGGTTTTTCCTTTGCCATAAAAATCATAAGAACTCAGCCGTTATTTTCTTTTTAGGCCACTGTATTCATACATTACCAAATATTTTGTTATGTGCATTTATTTTTATTTTTTACCATTCTGCTAACCATACGTTTGAACACATCGGTAGAACTCATAATTATCAGTTCAAACTGTTTTAAATATATCATCTGAAAGCACACAATAATGTCATTAAGATTCATATTTTATACCATGATTACAATATCAGTTAATATTATTTTGCAGTTTATTTACAGTTCCCTATTTACCATTGTAGAAATTGAACCTCGCCTACTTCATCCAGTAATTACCATAAATCCAGTGCGGTGGTAATAGGATATCAGTCGGTCACTACTCTGGTCATAAAAAAAGGGGTTTCAAGGGTTTAAATAAATGGCCAGCGGCCAAAGAATTAGCAAGAAAATGGTTTATGAGGGAGAGAGAAGGGAAGTTGTGATGATAATTTCTAAACCAATTACTCCTCGGGGAGAACCTATGAGCATCTTGTGTGATCTCGGAGATTGTGAATCACAACAGCAATCTCTGTCTAAAGATAACATAAGGTTTAAAGATGGCAATAAAAAATGAGAAAGGGACTCGTAGGAGGCGACATAAAACACAGCTATTCCGTGATTTTTCTCTCTTGGAATCAGATATTATTGATTTCTCCGCATGTAAACACACATGCATGCACACGCATACAACACACAGCACGCACACACACACACACACGCGGGCACGCGCGCACGCACGCACGCACGCACGCACACACGCACGCACGCACGCACGCACACACACATTGCATGTATGTATTTTTGTTTAGAATTCTGTTTTTCGTATCTTGTCACCCAAAGCAATGCATATTTTCACTGAGATAAAATGAACTAATGTGATTAGGTGCTATACTTATAAAGACATCCTATGTTGGGTGTTGTTCAGCAAGATGTTTGTTCGCGTTACGTTTAAATGTTTGCAATCAGGGAAAAATGGATTAAGGAGAAAATTCTAAATACAACCAGTGCAAGAAAAGAAGCTATTACAAACGAAAGAATTTTCGCATCTGTGCAGGCAGCTCTGCATTAAATGGGATAGAATTCAGCATCACGTAGGCTTAAGGACATACATACGACCCCACACCGAAAATAAGCATTGTTTTCTAATATGTCGCCATATATAGAGGCTAAAAGCCACTCGGGAATAAGGATTAAGAAGACGATTTTTTTGTAAATAGAAATATAAATAACATTATTGCAGGATTGCGAATAATTACTGGAATGTCCCAAGTTCAAATAGTTGTGAAAATTAAGTTGAGGAGTATGCTGATATTGGATATAAAAACGACCATCTTGTAATTTAAAAGGGAGTAATCTCTTTCCCCAGATTCAAAAAGAATTTCCATGATTAGAGTTTATTTCCAAGAACTTTACATCCATAAAACACAGTGCCACAGGAGTATTGTCATGCTCAGATTTAATGTAAAAAACAATATTTGTTATAAAACGTTCTCAAATACAATCAAACTTTATTTGATCCATTGATTATTTTAAAACATCTCATATTATGCATCGCTATTCAAGTGTAAATCTATCAATTACAGTAACATTACGCTCGAGTGGCTTTTAGCGTTGATCAATGGTGATACTACCCATAACCAAGTCGTGTTAGAAAGACGGAAAACACAACGATAAATATTAAAATTGCAAATTTGATAGAATAACACAGCATGCAGTCGGTACGAAATATTTTATTAGTCATAAAATTTGCATAAAATCTGTTTGAAATTCGGGTGTCAAATAAAACCTGTTATCATTATTAACCATTCCTATTTTTTTTAAATTAATAACAATATTCCGTTGAATTGTTTAATTTTCACATTTTGTGTGAAGCGTTGTTTAATGTATATATACAAAAGAAATGTAGGTTTTTAGGAGACAGAACAATGCAGAGATTAATGGATGGACTCAAACTAAAGCAACTTCAGACATAATAGTGGAATATGTTTCATAGCTTTTTTTGTTTTTGTTTTTACATGGAGGTCACTATTTATCAAGGCCCGGAAGCCACTCGAGGATAAGGATTATGGCGTGTACAATAATCAATGTGATAGTGTCGTAGTAATTGTTAGTATTGGAGATTTGATAAAGTTTATTTATTTCAGGATTTTTTTTATGTTGGACTTGAAAATATCCAAGTTGTAGTCAGGTGGGAAACAGTCAAACGGAAGAGAGTTACACAGGCGTGCACTTCTAATGAAGAAGCTTTGTTCATGGAATCTACGTTTTGATTTAGGCACAGATAAAGAGTGGGGAAAATTATTGACAGTGGTTTCAGCTAGACGAGTGTTTTTTGTGAAAGATTGGTGAGGGGGAACAGAGATTGGAGCTCAGACTAGCACTTGCCATGGAAATAATGATAAAAAAACAGGCTCGCAACGTTTCTTCTGTGGAAGAGAGGTTGCAGGGAAGAGAAAAGGGCACCCCCAGTAAGCCACGAAGTCTATTTTGTACTCTGTCAAGGCAGGATAGGCTGTTTTTAGCAGCTCCTTCCCAGATGTGGCAGCAGTACTTCATCCTCGGACGTACTTGGCTTTTATATAGATAGAGAATATTGCATCAGTAGTGAGATATCTTCTGGGGTGGTAGAATGATCACACCATTTTCCCAGCTACCTTGACAACAGACTTGATGTACGTGTTCCATTTCAGATCAGAAGTAAAGGTCAATCCTAGAAGCTTGTCAAAACATATGGCCTCCCCAAGACGAGAGACATCCATTTCAATTGATGCCAAATAGAGATCAGGGCGTTGATGATGTAAAGAGAGGAGCTTGGTTTTAGATGCATTAAGAGTAACTAGTCACCTCTTCCCCGCTGTACCACGTGCTCAAGATCAGAGGAGAGAGAATCAGAGAGAACTTTGTCATTTACGGCTTTGGATGTGTTGCCATAGATGGTCGTATCATCAGCATAGATGTCCACGAATGATTTAAGTATGTGTTTTGGGAGCCTTAGTTTTACCTTTATTGATTCAATAAATGCGTGTATATATATGCACTTATACATGCATAAATATATATTGTAATATTTTATATGTAATATGTTCTCACTTACGTCGGATGATCAAGTAGGATATCTGTCTTGCAATATTTCGAGAAACCTTTCCTTCATCAGGCGTGTGTTCGACTTACAAATGTGCATGTTGGGTCTAATGTAAACTGTGCGAATTTCACAGAAATTGAAAGTTAATTTATTATTTTCAGATGTATAACTTAGCGTTATGTAGTTGGGAACGCAAGAAAGTATTTGTTATTTATCTGCCTGACGATCTATCTATATATCTTTGTGTATTATCGATCTATCTATTTGTCTATCGTTTAATCTATTTACCTATCAATCTATCTATCTGTCTGGCGTGGTAAACGGGGTAATGGGAGCTGTGTTTTCATATATTGTTAAAAACATGTCAAAGTCACATCAAGCTCGGTGACCGATCAATTGCACTGGAAAAGCATTTGATCAAGACTGGAAATACGTGTCTGTCACGTGGGTCTAATTAGCTGAGAAAAATAGAGGAGTTGGATTAAGGACGTCAAAAGATTATCTGAAAGTGGTCTTCCCTCAAAGGGAGGAGCGTCTCAGACGTTAGACATGTAAGAGCTAGCTACCTATGTAAAGATCGTCGATCGTATACGTGGAAGGACGGTTGTGGATTCGGAACGAAAACTTCATCGTTGTTTTTGGTCAGCCACTCCCCGCAGATTACGTCGCTGATTTGGAAACCGATGCTTTTTACTCTGTAGGCTGTTACTGTATTCATGATCGCCTCCCACTGGTTTTGGCGTACCCAGATAGTCAGGAAGTATGGCACTATGTAGTTCTGTTGATTCAGACTAAGCCAATGCGTATTCGTTTAGGTACTGGTATTTTTTGTTACTTTGGTAGCGGTTGAACGTTACTCGGCACGCGTTCACCTCGCTGGTTTTGATCAGGTTTTTGAAGGTTCGTTTAATCGTATATGCCCCTTGCATGTTTCCTGTTTCGGTGGGCAGGTGGGGTCCAATGTGAATACATTCCCATCCGTTTGATCCCGATTCCGCAGTTTGGTCATTAGTTCTTTCGTCAATCTGCGGCCTAAGTACACTGTCACTGCTATCAGCAGCACCCACGCCGGTATTCTCTCTGAAAAAATTGTCCAATCCGAGAGCGTGTTTTGCTCTAATAGCGGTACGAGCAAGTGTTCTCACTATTT
Source organism: Euprymna scolopes (assembly GCF_053919585.1). NCBI lineage: Eukaryota > Metazoa > Mollusca > Cephalopoda > Sepiida > Sepiolidae > Euprymna > Euprymna scolopes. The sequence goes on from NC_136483.1 coordinate 47,949,506, forward strand.
CGGATAAATTGTTCATCTGCGTCCTCGGTTGTGGTGTCTGGATCCTTGTAGGCTAAGTCATATAGCTTAGCTGCGAGGTCTAGTTTGTTTCTTGGTGTGTATTTAAATTTCTTTCTGTCTGTTCCTGGTCCTAAGAAGTTGTATCCTCCTACAGTAAAGCTTAGTTTGGAACGTTTCCTTTTTCCTGGCGGAGGCATACTGAATTTTTTGTGCCTTGTCTTTTTCTTTTATAAGTGTTTGTAGGTCATTTTCTAGGATTATTGCATCATTAGTGTTTTCAGTTTTCTAATTGTATCTTATCAAAGGTCTGTTATTTAGTAATTACACTACTCCTTTTACCTCGATGCATTGAATGTCTGCTGTACGAGCACTACGTAATTCAGTAGAGATTCAATAACATTTTTCTTTAACTTACCCGGTAAACATTGCATTAGAATTCAGTAACTTTTGTTTCAATAATAAAGACACAAAGACCACACACTCACACATGATATTTATAGATAACGTGTGAGTGTGTGATCTTTGTGTCTTTATCTTGTACGGCATAATCACGTTGACACACCGGTTCTCATCAGATCACCGAAGTTAAGCCACATCGAGCCTGATTAGTACAAGATAAGTGACTATTTGTGAATGCTAGGCGCTGTATGTGCTCTCGGCTTATCTCGCCATTTGTTTTCAGTCGTCCTATACACACACTTCACTTGCAACTGGTATTTAATAATTAAGGAGATGTGTGGTTGGAGACTGCGCACCTCCTGCTACAAAAATTTCACGCGTACGTGGATATCCATAGTTTTTCACAGACTGAAGGAGCCTGTTTGTGCGTGTGTATATATAGTGAGGAAGAGGGATAGAAGGATTATTTACGGGGGTGACATGTATTGGAATTACTATTAGAGACTGATACCTATAACATCATAACAGGCATGATGATCTTCTTTCAAATGATTAGTATATTACACGACGCATGGTGTCCTTCATTTGGTTTAGAATATTGACGAGATAGTACAGGTTATTTTATATTTTTACTTGTGATGTAGGGCACGTGATTTAAATACTAAATCAGAACTATTTTACAAACATGAAAGCGTGTCAGATATTTGCCATCAATTTAAATCGAAAGGCTTGGGCTTAAAAGAATGAAAATTACTTAAATATTCATTAGACCTTGTGAGAGAGTTTGTTATAACCAACGTAATTCCCCTTTTTGTCTATCGATGCAGAAAAGCATAGCTTGCTGAAGTAAGTAATTATGGAAAGAAGTGAAATAGCAAATGAATCTCACACATCTATGCAACCTTTTTCCGCAGAAGAGAAGTTGCGAGCCTGTCTTTGCCTTACCGCTATTTTCATGGCAGGTGATCAACTAACTCTAATCTATGACAAACTTTCCCAAAAATCACTCGACTAGCTACAATTATTATATACGATTACCCTCACTCTCTACCTGTTCCTAAATCTAAATGCAGATACCGTGAACAAATCTTCTTTCCCAGAACTGCGTAACACTGTTCCGCTGGCCTGCTTCCCAGTAAAGCAGTCCCCATAAATAATCAAATTCTGTTAACGATTACAACACTACCACATTTGATTCATTAACTCTTATCCTCGAATGGTCTTTAGGCCTTGATATGCGGTTACTTCCAAGTATAAAAATATAAGATTGACGATAGCTAAGAGGAAAGTAGAGGACAAATGACAATATGCACAAAATATAACTAAGAATGTCATGACAATAAAACCACAACTTTTCAATTGTTGACAGTTTCTAATTTCTTTCTTGTTTTAAAAACATTGTGTGGATTAGTCGAATAACTTCCTTCCGTATTTGTCGAAATTTCTACCCGATCTCTTCCCTCCCACATCCCACTATCTCTGTATCTATCCGACATTTGGACTGTTTTATCTTTTGTTATTCAATCTTTTAACAATAATCTTTAAGTCTATATCTTTCCGTAACTCGATATCATTTTTTTCTTTTCCTTTTCTTGTTTCACGCCATCATGTTCACAACTTAGATTACATTTCTTTAATATTTCTCTTAAATTTGCCCAAAATACATTCCTAAACTTTTCAGAAACAGATCTCTAACTGTTGACTGCTCTACGACCTATGAATATGGGGCGAGACTGAATTCAGGATCTCGACCTCTGTACTGAGAATACTGTTTATTGTTGAAACAAAATTCTTCAATAATATTTATTAACCAATTACTTTTTGTGCTAATAGAGTACTCTATTTTAGATGTAAGTTGCAAATCAAATTAAGCTAAGCAATATTTTTTGTTTTGTTTGTTTGTTTTTGTTTTACGGCATATCAACCCTTTTCAGGTTATTTAATGCCGAATCCAGTGATTTTGAAGAAGTATATTTGTTTTTGTAAGTCGGTTTCTATTTAACCCATAGTTGGGACCCTAATAGGTCCTACCAGTCAGAGTCAGAATGGACCTGTAGCAATAGCAATTAAAGGGTGACTTCACACTCCCCAAAGCCCGCAAGCTAGGGGCTCACCATCGGATATAGTTTAAGGTCATATCCAGGACCAGCTACGCAATAAAATGGAATTTGATAAATTCTGATAGAATAACAGAATTAAGACATTTGGCTAAGCATCGGTAGAATTATTTAACAGAAGTTCATATGTATTTTAATTTTGAATTAATCGCATTAATATTGGGTGTAGTGGGTTCTTTTAAATGATTCTTTTTTTTTAGATTTGAAGGAAATAAATTGAGAAGATGATTAAAAGAAATAATAATAATAATAATAATAATAATAATAATGTAAAGTTAACGATGTCCTCCCCCCCCCAAATGACTCTGTCTACATCGCATGGCGCCACATCAAAGTGTCGAGGAGAAAGAGCACTTTCAAGACCTTTACTTCAAAGGGGCGGCGAGCGTTATGGTCTTGGTAAGGCTTTTTGCCTCGAAAACCTCAGGAAATACCTCTTGCAGTTGCTAGCGAGTGAACAAACGTAAGTTGCTAGTGTGATAATGTGAAGCTTTCTGCGCTAGTTATCGAGCGAAATGGAGATGATGAAACATCTGGAGAGAATTATTGTCACTCAGACTCCAGAAAACACCACTAGCTATTTCTAGTGAGTGATCGCTGGTGATAGCCACCGTGAGTATTCATCATCATCATCATCATCATCATCATCATCATCATCATCATCATCATCATCACCACCATCACCACCACCATCACCACCATCATGATCATCATCATCATCATCATCATAATAATAATAATAATATAAACTGACGCCACGCCACCGAAAAACAGAGGAGATAAAGCCCTACCTAGACGTCCGCTGAATGACTGCAAAGAAGATTGGACGTTGGGGAAGCTTATTGCTACCATAATTCTGGTGAACACGAATGGTGACCGCCAACGAGAACTCCATAGCAAGCGACTGTTACGATAACGCAAATTTATCTACAAAGATTGTTGATAGAAGTGGAGCGTACTGGAAATCTGGGGAAACTTGTTGTGACTCAGACTCCAGAGAACATCACAATTCGTTCTCAAAGGCAAATATTTGAACATAGTCTTTATGACTATTTCTAGTGAGTGAAATAATAATAAGTTTTTAAATTACGTCGTGGGAGTAAAAATTTAAAACTTATTTATCCTCAACAATTACAATTTTCTTGTTTTTGTGTACACTTTTTTATGCAGGTCGTTTCGCGATTAATATTGAAGAATGACGAAAAACGCAAGGCAACGAAAGGAAAGAATTATTTATATACTGGAGCAATATCCATATTCGAGTAATATTCTTCCATGTAACTAAAAGCGTTTTCTCCAATCCAAAATTGATCATTTATAGAACACGTTTACGGACCAAGAGTGTTAAAATAAAGATCCGATGAACATGATAGATGGATTTTTTAAACGCAGAAAAGAAGGTGAATGTGCATTCGACGATACAGATGCATCAGGCAATGATTAAACATAACATTAATGGAGTTTTAAAAAAATCCATATTCACTTAAAATTGTTCTATGTGAGGATATTCGTTTTCCTTAGAGTTACTTGGATTACACAGACGAGATTTAGAGATCTAACGCAATAATAATGCCATAGTAAAGAACCGATTAACATCGGAGAGATTTGATTTACAGAGAAAATGTGAAAGTGTATTAGATTGGGCACATACTTATTTATGTGTAAAACCATGGATTTTGTTCTTTGCCATTAGTGGGGTTAATGCCGATAATATTCAGTAAACTTCGTGCAATAATCTCAAGATGTCGTGGAGGTAAAGGGTGAGATGGGTAATCTATAAAGAAAAGATTTTGTCGAGATTTAAAGCGAATGTTGTGCAAATAAAATCACGAAAATGTATTAACAAATTTATTGCAGAAAGTAATATTTTAAGAATTAAATTGATATTTTCCTACCTCAGTTTCGTATCATAATGCTTCAAACATTTCCTGAAAATAAATTTTCTTTTAATGAATTATTTGTAGAGTATTAGTTTTTAAGAAAACCAGAATGTAATTAATTCGAGATGTAATTTAAATATAGATTTTTATCGTTTTATTTCTTTCAGAGAATGCATATGAAGAAGAAGCAAAAGAGAGGAAAACGTTAACGAAACGCCGGATACAAATTCACAAACAACAGAAATAAAAATCCTATGTCTAAAGACGACCTGGAACTTTTTACAAAAGAGTTGATAATACAACCAGAATATTCAGTCATAACATTCGAGTTGAATTTAGAATAAAAGAGTGTGTACTTCATGAGAGGAAAATTTGAAAATCTACCATTGAAAAATAAGAGCATTTGACGACAGTAACCTATAATTTTTTTGTAGTTTCTCGAAATCAAATTAACGGAAAAGAAATAAATGATTTGAAAACAGTAGAACAAAACAAGAACATTCTTAGAAACCTGATTATATTATATACTTACATAGTATGACTTGTAAGATATTTAATACCAAAATACTAAAAATTTCACGGGCATTACAATAGTGATAGTGTACGACTTCACGTAAGAAATACGGAAGTGAAAGGATAACTGTTGAGGATACACACACATAACGAGTAGAACACTGGATCATGGCGATTTATATATTAGGAAAATAATTCTAGCATATCACGACTGCATAAATATAGCGACTATTTTTAGTTGAATTACTTTCAAATGATGCCATAAAAATAAAACCATAATCTTATGATCGGCAAGTAATCAACAAAATTACAGAACACGCTGAGGAAGGAGCAATATTTGAATGCATCAAATAAATTTTAAAAGAGATCAAAACGAAACTCCCATCCATAATGACTTAAGATTCGGAGGAATTCAAACGAAAAGTATGAACAAACTCCTCTCATTAATCACATGCTCAACTGAGGCGCAAAAATTACACAAAGAACTTATACTGCAAAAATCTGGATAAATGGGCCAACCAATAGCGTGTCAAGTATTTTTTGGTTGAATTCACCCAGGACTATGTAGATAAGCAAGGCTCTATAGACTGACTAAATAGAAAATCGCTACACCATGACCAGCAGAGAATTATAATAGCTGTCCAAGATCAAGGCTTGGTGAACAATGCTTTCAAGAAAATGAGTGATCTCAGCAATGACAACAAACGCAGATTCTGCCACACAGAAGTAGTAAGTGTGAGCTACCAGACATCCAGCTGTACGTTTCTACTGAGTAAAGTGTTACTATGTTATGCGATACAATAGAGTACGTAAATATTTCCACATGACGATCCGTAAAATGTTGAACCTCGGATGCAACGCAAGTGCTGGGAACATATACCATGAAGAACAGTCGAAAACAAGTCATACACCATCTACTATGACTATGCAATCCCTACAGCTACATATCTAGAAAAACTTGAAATAAGAATATTTGACAAGGAAAAAGAAGCTACATTAGCAGAAATCTCCGATGATGCGATTTTCAACAGATGTGAGGAGAAAACATAACGGAATGCCGATGTCATATATACGACATGAAAAAACTTAAAATATTAGGAGGATTTCCCTCATTCCAGTAATTATAAGAGCTACTGACCTTACACCTTATGCCAAAGAATTTCAAAGACTACCTGGCAATTATACCCAGTGAATAAAGTGCATGAGAAATACAAACAACTGAACATAAAGGGACAGTGAGGAGCTTTAAAATTATATCGGGTTTAATATATTAGATAGCAGCAAAATGTTTTGCATTCTGTATGATGCCTTATTCTCAGCTTAAAGAAAATGATAAGAAAATCTATATATCTATAAAAGTGAAAGTATCTGTCTGTGTGTCTGTCTGTGTACATTTCCCTACACAATAACTCTCTCAATTTTCAGTCTACAGACTCCAAATTTGATATACTGGGTATTGAGATTTGGGAAATCTTTGTAATTGGCTTTTGGCCAGAGATTCGGCGGTTAAGGGGTCCAAGTTCAACGATTTGACCTTTGAGAACTCTGCCAAACTCCTCCGCCAATTTTGAGTCTAAACACTTTAATTTTTACATGCCCTTTATGTAAAATTTCAAATGTTTAGACCAGAAATTGTCTGAGTAATTTAGTAGAGACGGCAGAGGTCAATTTCTTTTTTTTAATTTTTACCCCTATTATGACACCTTAACATTTATTGTTTTGGGATCAAATCAAGTTATTAAGTTAGATCACAGTCCGAGGAACCTATACTTAAATTTAAAGTGTTTAAACTCAAAATTGTCGGAGGAGGTTGGTAGAATTCTCAAAAGTCAAATCGTTGAACTTTGACCCCTTAACAGCCAAATCCCTGGCTCTAAACTGATTATACAGGGTGAACAGAAAGTCCTTGGACCATTTTTAGTTTTAAAATTAAATATTGTTAAAATCACGTTTTCTCTTTTCGAATATAGTAAGTATTTAGTCTAACTATTGATCTAATTATTTTCAACAAAAATATTAAAATAATTTTGTTTAAACTTTCACAAAAATGAGTAAACGATAGGCCATAATTCAGCTTCATTGCGCGGGAAGGACAAACTCAGAGATTATTAAGCTCTTGAAAGTGGCTAAATCCACCGTGTACCATGTTGTAAACAGATTTAAGGAACTTGGTACATCTGAAGACCGTCCTAGGAGTGGAAGACCTCGCACTGCTCGAACAAAGAAGGCGATTAAAGCTGTCGGAGAGAGGGTAAGGAGGAACCCGAAGAGATCTGCAAGACAAATGGCTAAAGACATGAATGTGAGCGTCACCTCGACTAGAACCATCGTAAAAAACGATCTCCGGTTGTCCCCCTACAAGATGAGAAAGAGGCAGTACCTCACACCTGGCCAAAAGCACAAGAGACTTGAAAGAGCAAAGCTTCTTCTTGGAGAACTGAAGGCTGGCACGGCAGAGCGAGAGATCGTGTTTTTTTTATGAAAAACTCTTCACAATTGAAGCGACTGTTAACAATCAGAACGACAGAGTTTACGCAAAATCTTCAGCAGACATTGATGACTCCGTGAGAATAGTTTTCTGCCGACAAAAGCCGTCTTCCCTCATTGTGTGGGCTGCAGTCTCCAAATCTTGGAAGTCGCCTCTGATTTTCGTGGAGCAGAGGGTTAAGATCAACACAGATAGCTACATTAACGATATTTTGGTTCCAGCATTTGAAGAGATGAAGAAACACTTCAAAGATCAGCCTTTCACCTTCCAACAAGGTGGAGCACCATCCCACACCTCCAGAAAAACTCAGGACTGGTGCCAACGTCATTTTCCAAGATTCTGGAGTAAGGAGATGTGACCTCCTGCATCGCCTGATTTAAATCCCATGGATTTTTCGGTGTGGTCTTTGTTGGAGGCAAAGGTCTGTTCTGTTGCTCATCCAAGTGTTGATGTTTTGAAGACATCTTTTCTGAGTGAATGCGCTAAAATACCTCAGGAAACGCAGCGTGCCTCGGTTAGTAACTTCAGACAGAGAATTGCACGTCTAATCGAAAGGAAGGGACATCACATTGAAAATAAATAATTTGAATTTATTCTTGGTTTCCTAACTTATAATTTTCATTCATGTTTAATTTATATTTTTGTAATTTTCTATTAATAAACCACTTTTGAATTGGTCCAAGGACTTTCTGTTCACCCTGTATATATTTTCCAAACTGTCACTACCATGTATATCAAATTTTGAGTGGGTAGACTGAAAATTGACAGAGTATAGAAATGTACACAGACGCACACACAGACACACACATACACGTTCACTTATATATATATATATATATATATATATATATATATATATATATATATATATACACTAGCATGGGTGCCAGCGTAGCCCAGGTGTTTGGATATGTATACTGAGCAAAAAAAAAGTGGTAGTAGGAAGGCAGGCTCGAACCCATACCGCAAAGGAGTAAAAGAACGGGGTAAAACCTAACGTTTATGCTGTTACGACCACCGCCAAACCGGAAGCGACATTTTTTTAAAAATTAAGGCTAGACAATCTAAAGAAGAGGATAACTTTCAAAAATATCGGCGAAAAAAGTTACCCCCTGTAGAAAAGTCCCTATTTGAAGGGGAAGATATTAATGTTTTTAGCCAATTTTTCGATATTTGCCGTATGAAAAATCGAACTAAAAATGATACTGATTTTGTTAAAATCCGTCGCTCCTATTAAAAGTTTAAGGCAGACATGCAAACAGGCATACATACATTCATATATTCGTAGCTCAAATTTTCAACCGAAACTGAAAAAGCTTGCCCTATCTCTGAATACCCTTTATGTAAAATTTCAAATATTTACACCAGAAATTTTCTGAGTAATTTGGAAGAGACCACAGAGGTCAACGTTTTTTTTAACTTTGACCCCTATTATGACCACTTAACATTTATTGTTTTGGGCTCAAATCAAGTTATTAAGTTAGATCCCTGTCGAAGGAACCTATATCTAAAAATTCAAGTGCGTAGACCCAAAATTGTCGGAGGAGTTTGGTAAAGTTCTCAGAGGTCAAATCGTTGAACTTTGACTCCTTAATCACCAAATTTCTGGCCAAAAACGGATCACATCGATTCCCCAAATCTCAGTAACCTGTATATCAAATTTCGAGTCTATAGACTAAAAATTGACAGAGTTATTGCGTAGGGAAATGTACACTGACACACAGACACACAGACACGTTAACTTTTATAGATAGATAGATAGATAGATAGATAGATAGATAGATTAACAAAAATATATACGTATACATTAATATATATGGTAACCATTTTTGTGTACTGTAAAGATTTTACGCAAATATTATGCAAGTATAAATCATGTAGAATATCTGCATGAATATAATTACACGTAATAGTAAACTCTAGATGATCATTCTATAAGAAACCCGAAAAAACTGATAGGGAATTAATTTGAATGAATGTTTAAAAGAATATGCAGATTAGCTAGATCTTTTGCCAGTGAATGCATTTCCACAGCCCATATATAAAATATTTTATTTTCTTTCTAATTAAATAGAAAAGAGGGTTTTTAATATGAATATCAATACACACAAATGAAAAACGAATTCATAGGAGTATATATATATATATATATATATATATATATATATATATATATATATATTTAGAATGGGATATCAATATTGTTACAAACTTTATTCCAACAAAATACTTTATTAACAAAGCATAATTACAGAAAACGATTAGTAATTACTGTAGGAACAATATGTCATAAGTATCATTCAAACTGTTTCTCTCCAAACTTCTAGTACAGTGCAAAAATCCCTTAGGAAAATAATCAGTAGCTGCACGTACATTATATACGGGTATTTGCAGCCAGCATCTATTCAATTTTATGTGAGAAACTCCAAGTTTTGGTACGAAAAGAAGAGCAGCTTTCACTCTACAGGATTAACCATAAAGAATAATCATTGGCGTGCAGATCAAGTGATGAAGCAGGCTATTCTCCTTTGTTTATTCAGGCCGGACATTTTTCTCTACATAATTGCAGTGTTACATGAGCAGAGTAGCTTGCCGCACCAATTTTCTGAAAAGTCCAAACTTCATAAAAGTAGACAGAATTACACTTCATAAAAGTACACAGAATTGCACCTTTAAGAACATCCTTAATAAAACATTATTTGTTCATCCTGACGTCTTGCGGGCGAAAAATAAGTGGAGCTTCCGCTCTCTCAGGAATGGCTGCCCAGAGCATCATTGATGCTGGTTTGTGTTTTGAAAACCTTTCCTTTGTTGTCAAGTATTGCCTCACTTCTCGCAAGGGTTCTATTTTTCTTTATGATTGTGGGACTGTTGACGTGAGAATAAGTTTTTATTCCTGAAGGTAGTGTTGTTGAGCATGCTCTCTTAGATACGGTTTAACAAGAGGTGACTTCTGATGAGTGTCTTTGCAATCGTAGATTCAGAGAGGGGTTGCTGCTTTTCGAATGAAATCTGTAGGTCACTTCGACATTGTCTTAGCATAGTGCTTGGTGACGTTTGTGCTTCACTTGCGATTTGTCTCATAGATCTTCTTGGATTTCGCCTGATTTTTTCCCCTGGCATTATTTATAAGTTCAGGTGTTCTTCAAGTGTGAGAGCGGTCTGATTGCTGTCTATCTTTGACCTACGAAGTTTTCAGTTAACGATCAATCGTCCTTTTTATAAAATTCTGTTGATTTGGAGGTTTTTCCCAAACTTAAATATTTCTGGTGGACGCAGGCGCTTCTCATGCCGCTTTATAATAAATTTTCTCTTCAATTAAACGCACTGTTAAAAATTAGTATCTTCTATTTCTAAAAAATAAAAAAAAATCATATATTACATTATCAAATAATGAGAATGAAATAATAAATTTATTTTAATGTTATCATAAATAATTGTTCCGAAATTTTGTAGCAGAACTCATATATATCAGAATGTCTGTGTGAATATTATCAACCTATATACTCAACTCAATTTTTTATCTACAGACTTGAAATTTGGCATGCTGGGTATTCAGGAATGTGGAAATCTTTTTAATTGGTTTTCATCTCGAAAATAGGATTGCTAAGGGGTCAAAATTGAAAAATGTTGTACGTGGGAATGATCTGATTTTTATCTATTTGTCAACTGTTTCATGAATGCGTATGCGCGAATCGTGCCAATAACATATTAGTTATGCTAAGAGTAAACAGGTTTGAACATTCTTTTTAAAGATTGTGTTAAGCTGGACTTATCCTTATCGAACGACTAATGATCTTTACGAGCGGACAATATCGGGTGGCTTGCTAGTATATAAGTGCGAATGTGTGTGCGTGCGTGTGTGCAAGGACAACTCTAAACCTACACAAGGAAGTTTGATTTATATACTTGCAATTTGGTATATAGATTATTCAGATATGGGGAAAACTTTATAATCGATTTTCATTCGGAAAGGGGGCAGCTGTATCAAAAAGTAGTATTCGGGAGTCATCGAATATTTATCTGTTTGTCAACTGTTCACAATTGCGCGAAGACGTGTCAAGATGGCTCAATAGTTATCGTACTTAACTCGCTATATTTTGGTTTTGGTTTCGATCTCAGCTCGAGTATTTTTTTACTTGCAATTTTTTAAAAGTAATTTCACGTTAAATTTAATACCGGGCAACCCCGGGTACATCTGCTTATATATATATATATATATATATATATATATATATATATGTTAAAGATTTCGTGTTTGCGTCCTTCCGTTTTATTTATACACTTTTTCTACTTATGATCGTTCCTGCTGCTATTCTCTTTTACTTTTACTTTTAAGATTCTTTTTGCTTTAGGGCACTTTTAAAGTCTGTGTGTTCTTAAATATGTGTTCTTACTTATATGTGTGTTTGTTCTATTCTTAGACAGTTTCTTGCCTTGAAAGGTCTCGACATGTATGCGCAAATATATAATGTATACATATCTGCTTGCCTTGTCAAGCGGATGATATCTTCTTGTCGCTGGGTCCAACTCATGGGGCGTGGTACATACTGCTGCAGATGGATCGATAACACGAGATGGATTGAAGCTTCAAACTGTTTTATCAAAAAGGCAAGCCTATGTGTCGAACCCGTGGTTGTCGGAGGAGACACCCTAATGTCACGTCTGCTTCATCTGCAGTCCTAAACCAACTCTCCAATGTGGTCGCCAACCGAAAACCTACAACACAATTCCCGTTACCCCTAATTTCCGGTGCCTTGTCACCCCTAATTTCCGGTGCTTCTAACTGGGTTTACAGAAGGTGACTTGAGTTTGACGGATGTCAAATCTAACCTTCTGTTACTCCACTAAACTCGCTGATGGGAATCGAAAATATATCTACATAACTTGCTATTACTACAACTACCTAGATAGCATTTAAGCTAGGATTCCCAATACTACTATATATATATATATATATATATATATATATATATATATATATAATTGACCTTGCCGGTGAGTGTGCAAAAAGTATCTACCAAACTCTTCTCTAAATATTTGGTCTATGGAGTTGAAATTTCATACATAGTGTATTTGGACCTGTAACACACTTTTCATCTCGATTTTAGGCGGCGAAATTCAACTATGTTCCCATGCAATTATGTACATTCATATGACGTTATTTTTTAATATTTTAATGCGTATGAAAAGTATATGATATTTGTAAATCATCTTGTCGGTTTGTGTGCGAAAAGTCTTTACCAAACTCCTCAAGAAATATTTCGTATTCAGAGTTGAAATTTGATATATAGGCTATTTCAACCTATAGCACACTTTTCATTTGTTTTTTAGCGGAGAAATATGCTGGTTAAGGGGTCCAAACTGAAAAAAAAACAGGTGTATCCTGGCAGGAAAAGTCGAATGAAACATTATATTTGCCGTTATTTTTCTTCGCATGCGCAAAATGAAGCATCCATAGCGCAAAGTCGCTTCATTTTTAAGCTCTCGTGTGCATCTGTGGATAACTAAGATGGTAATGACTTTGGAGAGGTAAATAATCACAAAGATGGGAGCGCTAAACATTCTGGTTCCGATTCTAACGGACGGTACCGAAGTTATATTTTTTATTAAAACTTTTAAAATCATTATTACATAATGGATAATAATCAATAGGGAATTGTCTCTATAACAAGAAATAAAATATCTGTATGAATTAAATAATATATATGATTATTTTACGACCGGACAACGCCTGTCGACCTGACAGTATATGTTTCAAATTTGCTTAAAAATGCTTCAGTCATAGACATTTTTCTTGATAATTAATTCTAGATATCTTCAAAGAAATTGTGAGTGAGTTTTGTCTTCCATACCCACCCACACAGACACACAGACACACACACACACATACACACACATATACATATATATATGTATACGTATGTATATACAGAGAGAGAGGGAGAGAGAGAGAGAGAAAGAGAAGAGGGAACGGAGTCAAGAAAATATACAAGCAATATATTTATTATGGTGGGCTTGAATTTTGATGAGAATCCTGATAAAATAAAATTCCCAAAGTTGATCAATATTTTTTAGAAATGTTTTAATCAGATTCAAAAGTTGATATTGACTTGGTTTGTTCGTTGTATCACATTAGAAGCTTCTTTTTTACAGAGTCAATATTCATCAAATAAAGATAGCGACGCAGCTAAACACACTAAAAATCAGTAATGGGGGTTCCTTTTTTATCTAAATGAATGTTCCTTTTCAATTAAGATTGTATTTATGATAAATAAATCATCCAATTAAAGAGTTACGTTAACGCACGAATCATGAATACAGTTAATAAATGAATGTCTTAATATTACGTATTAAATTATTTTAGTGCAGTTTATAACATAAATTTTTTCAATAAATTCGCATTAAGCAATGAAGAAATGTGTTTTGTGACTCAACACCTATTTAAATATCTATCATGAGCTCAAATTACTGTATTGTCAGACATTTACTTGTGAGATAAATTAAATCCAGAATGGGCATCCTCTTAGCATCATGCATTTAAATATAATTTTTATCATTTGGATTTTTTAAACTGCTGTTCCTATCTACAGTGTTATTTTCACAGCGTTTTCATTTATGTAACCTCCAACCTTTATTAGGCAAATATTCTCGAACTCGGATATATATCTGTCGAATTCGGGAACCCACTATGCCGCGGGTAATTTTCTTCACAAAGACCTCTGGGATGTGGGATAGAATACTTGCGTTAATTTAGTAGTAAATTTTACTATTTTGAGGTGTAATTCCCAGTGCGGGCGACATCTAAAATTCAAGTGTGAATGAATAAAAAATAACTATACAGTTGTTGTGACTGACGAAACTAGAGCATGCTAATCTCGTTTAGTAAATAATGAGTCTGTTAAAAATTTTGTGCAGATTCCCGAGTTCGAAAAAAAATTCCAGAGTTCGACAAGATACACTTGAAGCTGATCAAGGGTTACATCGACGGAAACGTTGTGAAAATATAAAAGTGGGAACGGTTTTTCGAAGGATCCGAATAATACGAATAATCAAGCCGCATCTAAAAAATTCCAAAACAGTATAAAAATAAGTAAAACGAATATGTGCAGAAGGGCTGACTTAGTTATTCTTCGTTTAGGTAATTAGTTTTTTGTGGATCTGTACAAAATATTTGCATGATATATGCGTGATATCTACTTGGGAGAGCTTTATATTGACAACATAAACTGCAACATTGTACAGATCGTCTGGATTTATTGACTCAAAATCTTGACGCACGAAATTTGTTTTAAGTGCTGTAAATACTTAAATCCATAAGGTCTAATGCTATAAAATAAGAATATCAGGACAATAAAATCGGATAAAGAACTTCAAGAGACTAATAACAAGATTTGCCGATTACTCCTTTAAATATTTTCAGTTCATCTCCATCGAAATAAAAATGTAAATGTACTTCTAGTAATGGAATTTTTCGATTGGTGGTATTCAACAAGAAAGCAAGTGTAGCAAATGAAAATACGTTGACACCCCTGCTCACGTTGTATCAGCGAAGGTAAGCGATGTTAAGGCAGTCCAGTGGCAGACGAATGGCCATGTGAGACTACAAGGCGCTGTATAAAAGATGCCGGAGTAACCTCTCTACAAAAAATATGACAGTCCTAGAAATGCTTTTCGCAAATATTATAAGCTGTTAATCCACACACGTGCCGACACAACGTTATAAATCTCCTCTGAACAGATGTGCTGTACTTTCTAAGAATCTATCTGGGTAAAGTAAGATTTGCTGTTCTTTCTAAGAATCTATCTGGGTAAAGTAAGATTGAATTAGATTATTTTAAAAGATACCTAATCCATTACATTCAAACTGTAACTTAAAGCAACACAATAGAATCAATGCAATACCATTGTATTGAATAAATACATTTAAATACATGAACGAAGAAAACATTTAAAGATTAAAAGTAGCGTTTTTTACTCTTGCTCATCTCAACGTCACTTGGACGTAAAAGGATACTATTTGCAACCATTTCTACATGGGACTATGTGAGAAGATAACGAGATGGCGATTCACATTACATATAAACTTCTGCCTTTTGGTACAGACATGGAAGTGGAAAACAGAAAATAATTCCAAAATCTAGCAGTCTGATGAAAATAACTACTGGAGTAGAAGGCTTCCTGACATCTAGGGATCTCTACAGTAAAGTGATATTCTGTTCGTAGACGCGTACGTCGAAAGGGTATATGTGCTGAGTTTATCAGAGCCCGTTCTATTAAAATACTTCGAAAACCGGCAGAGGCATGCAAGATTTCACCGATGGGATAGAGTAGGATCTTGGTTGAAAGTGCGTGACTTGTTAGATTGGTGACTCTCATTTGAACGGTATCTAAGAGGGAGTGGAGATTAGGGGTGGATGCACCTACTTAATGTGCTAGCAATACTCCGTGTATGGGTGAATGGTGGCTTTGCAAAAATACCGATTACTTAGATGTGTAGAACTTTCTAGCATAAATATCAGAAATCATGAATTTCCAAGGATAGCCTCCTCAGTGACTCACCCATTTATATCATGTTGTTTGGATGAAGGCTCTTCGAGCAAACCTGAGGTTTCCTCTTGTCTATAAGGAATATAATAATATCAACTATTCGTCAAGCATAAACATATTGTTTAATTTTTGATTAGGAACTTTTCAGGTCAGACTTTTATAAAATGATTTTGATATATCAATGGTAACCGCATTCGTGTGCTCTGCCTTATCAAGTGCAATATATATATTCAATCGCTGATAGTAGTTAAAATATGCGTAGTTAGAACGAGCTTGCCTAAATCCATTTTATTGATCAGAGATATTAGCTTATATTAGGTCAGGAACTAATGCTTCATTGACCAATGATTCAAATATTCTAGGGAAAAAAGAGATTGATATGGCTATAATTGAACAGGTTAGTTCCTTTACCATAATGATTTTACACTGGTTTCGTAGAGGCAACTTTCCAGCTCTCAAGGAAGCAAAATCCACCAAGGTATTTGTTGCAGGGTTTAGAATATTCAGGGTTAGCACAGCGGACTATTTTTAACTATTATATAATGGATGAAATCAGGTCTACACGTCTCTGAGGTTTCTATTTTTGTGATTTGACGGGTATGAGAAGGTGTCATTTCCAGATCATCAAATGTGGTTTCTGTCTACATAAGGAAATGTTGGGTTCTAAAGATGAGTTGGACACGCATCGCTGAGCAAACCCTTTAGTCTCCTTATGTCCGTGCAAGCAACATTATGGTTGTTGTAAAATGAAGGAATTATTGCTTGCCTTTTATTTACTATGGTATTTTAAATTTTCCAGAAATCGCGAGTTCTAATCTTGTGATTCTATGTGCTTTCTGTTTATTTCAGATTGTCTTTTCGTGGTTGCAACTATTTCATTCTTGAAATGATGTCTTGTCTAGCGTCTATACATGTTTGTCAGATTGTGTTAATTATGACAGATGAATCGGCTGAATACAAGCTTCTTTTGTAATGTCTGCTGCAAATGTTGAATTGAACCATTGGGAAGTTTGGAGTTTACTATAGAATTTCCATAGGGGGAACATGCTTCAATGTCAGTTTTGCATTATTCAGAATCATCCCGCATTCGCTAGGATTTAAGCAAGTTCTTATACATTAGAAAACAACCCTAACACATGGTGTATATAACTCCATTATTTTGAATACTTACAAATGCAAACGTTAAAAGCATATCTTGTCCCATTCTAACACTCAATTATCTTATAGTAAATTTTTATCAGAAAATCCTAAACATATAGCGATATAGTGTTCGAATTGAATGGTAATTATTCTCATTCAATCGCACGTACAATATCATCTCAGATAAGTTAGGTTTTATTTTGTTACAAGGCTCCTTTATGAATAAATACAATCACGAGGTAAATTGTTCTCTTTCTTACTTGTCCAGACAATTTCGATGAATAAGGAGTTACACAGAAATAACGTACGGCTTCTCACTTGTCGGATATACAATTATCCCTTTTCTATATCAATTTCGAAATAGCTTATATAGGTTTGTTTAATAATTAAATTAATTGAATTCAATCATTTCTGAATTCGATTTTTCTAGTGAGAATTCACTATCAGAATAGGACAACTAGCGTCAATATTATTTAACCAGATTTCCCCGTTCTCAATGAAATGATCGACTGAAGGATGCAATATCATATTGGTATTCCATGCAGAAATCATATTTTAATAATCGCCATGCTAAAATATCCTTACATAAATTACAAAATCCATTTAACCTATTTTCATATATATATATATATATATATATATATATATGGTGTTAATGCACTTACTGATCCGCGCTATTTTTTAAATCGTATTTCCAAATTTAATTAAAGTTTTATGATATGTTTTTTTCAATTGTAAGGTTAAAGTACAGAATAGGTACAAAACACTCTCCGCTCCACATGTTAAGAATTGCTTTTTAACTAATAACGTTATTATTTCAGTAAGGATTAATAAGTGCATGAGTACCATATATATATATATATATATATATATATATATATATATATATATATATGTATATATATATATATGTATATATATATATATATATATATATATATATATATATTAAAAGTGAATTTTCAAGTCGTACGAGAACGGTAGAAAAAAATCTAGGTTAGACAACTATTTTAGATTTATTCCGCCACTTGTAATGAATTGAAAGAAAAACCCATCGTGTTTCTATAAAAAGTATTTTTGTGTATAGTGAGACATAATAATTTGTATATGCAAAATGAAATCACTGATGTAATAAGATTTTACCTGACTATTTTAGTAATATATTTCGAGAAATAGCGAACACTGTTTACCATGTTTGCTTAAGAGTATGCCATAGTTGATGAATATTAGATGAAACGTTTAGGTTATTTAAAATTAGTTGGCATTCCGATACAAAACCTATCTAAAACTCCCAGACATATAAAACAAATTATTGAATTAAAATTTAATAAATAAAAGTAAGCCTAGCCGGTTCGGAGTTCAAAGGGAGTTCTCTCTCTATCTCTCTTTCTCTCCTCTCCTCTCTCTCTCTCTCTTTCACATACACATACACACAGAAGGTATTTTTACATATAACTAGAGATAGAGATAGATGATCATTTCAAATAACATGCACAAATAAAAAATATTTTTGAAGAGAGATCAATGATAAATGAAATATTAGACAGTATTTCCAAACACTAAATTCAATCTAAAATTATCCGGTCGAGACATCTCCTTAGTATGAAAAGAAAGAACAAAGAATGGAACTTTCATTTGATCATGGTATGGGATTCTGATGTAAAAGTATAACATTGAAAACTAATTTGCATAATAAAGAATGAAAAATGGATTGGATTTAATACTCTTCATATTTGTCTTATTCGATTGTCACCATTTACATAGGCTCAAAAGCCACTCAAGGATAAGAGTCTATTATTTCCGGTGGACAGTGAGACAATATCATGATGATCGGTAATAGAACTTAGTCGAACACCTGCCATGAAATAACGACATAGTAAAAAAAGATAAGCACCGCCTTTTTTCTATGAGAAGTATCTGTCGGGAGAAGAAACGGGCATCGCCTACTAGATTTCGAAGTCTGTTTTGTACTCAGACTAAGCAGAAAAGGTTGATTCAAGCAGCACCTCCCCGATATGACAAAATCTCTCCCTTTTATGGTTTATTTCTTTCATATACAAGGAAAAATGGCATCAGGAGAGCGATACATTCTGACGCGTTAATATGATTCAACCGTTTTTTTTTCAAGAGATCGTAAGAACGAATTGTATTTAAGACATTAGTTTTAGGTGTGGAGTGAAACTTTGCCCAGAAGCTTAGTTTTATTCTCAACACTAATCATCGTTTCCTTATTATGACGAAGATATATATTCAGAAAGAGCCGACAGCAATATACCGTGATGTTCCAAAGGAAGAGCCTTGATAAGTTGGGCCAACAACAGCGTGCCAGTTATTTTCTGGAGGAAATCTCCCAAGAATACATAGACAAAGAAAGTTCCTTGTACTGGTTCAAGAGGGGAGTCCTCCACCACGATCACAAAAGAGTTATAATGGCTGCTCAAGATCAGGGATTGATGACCAATGCATTCAAGAAGATGGAAGGTCTCAGTAATGATAACAGATGCAGTTTCTGCCACACAGAAATAGAAAGTGTGAGTCGTCTGGTATCAAGCTGCAACGTTCATTTGGGGGACGGCTACTATACAGCGAGACATGATGGAGTATATAAGTACCTCCACTGGACTATCTGTAAAAATTAAACATCCAGTGTAGCAGAAAGTCCTGGGAATATCATCCTGTAAGAACAGTTGAAAATGACTCATATATCATATATTAGAACCACGTAATTCCTACAGCTACCTACATAGAGAATGCTGCTGTCAAACCTGACATAGTTATATGGAATAAGTCAGAGATAGTGGCAACGTTGGTTGAAGTGATGGTCCCTAATGATGGAGGTCTTAACAGAGCTGAAAGGGAGAAGCAAACCTAATATCAAAGTCTCGTGTATGATATGAAATCAACTGGAATCTTAGGAAGATATCAATCATACCAGTTATTATAGGTGATGCAGGGCTTATGAAGAAAAACCTGAAGTCCTACCTAACTAATATTCTTGGTGAACCAAGTGCAACAGAAATCAAGACAATGGCACTAAAATGAACAGCTAGGATACTAAAAAGAGCTCTCCGTTGGTTTCAATAAAAAGCAGGTGAATGTTGGCAGCTGGTTTGGTTGACCTGTACCCACCATTGCAATCTTCAAAGACATAAAACGAAAAAAAAAACGAAGAAAACAAAAAGAAACTTTGCTAATGTTGGGGGTAAATAGGAACTTATTTAAATGAACATTTTTTTACTTACTTTACTTCTTCATCATCCTGCATGAACATATATAAGTGAAGCTTCCTAGTCTTTTTGTTTATCTTATTTACATATGCGTTTAAAGCGTGAATTCACAGACTATATAAATTAGGTAAAAGTGAGTTACTTTCTCTAAATGTTAAATATTTTTTAAAGAATTCAGATAAAAATCATATATCCCAAGCCACGAATGACAGATAGATAAAATGCAAACATTCTTTTACCATAGAGTTGGCGTTGTCAGTTGTGAAGTGCTAATTTCAAATCGTGTTAGATCCATAATACTATTTTGATTTTAGACATTGGCAGTCTTCAATTGGTATCTCGTGTGAGCATGTGAACGGGGTCAAAACGTTTAATATGCTGATTCATAAAAGAAAATGATGAAAATACTTCTGAGTGTGATAAATCAAAAATTTTATTCACAAAACCAGAAGAAAATTAAGACTAGAATCGTATCTTTAGTCTATTTTCAGTCTATTGTTATTTTCATGTCATCTGCCCGCCTATACAAGATTCACCACACCTACCTAGTTAAAACTATTTTCAACATGCTCCTTAATCGCTATCCATGCCTTCAATTAAACAAAAATCGCATGACCAACATTTCTTTCCTAGAACTACTCGTCAGTGGAACACAATACTGCGGGCTTGCTTTCCATCTGGCTATAATATTGTTCTCTTCTACAAGTGCAAGGTTAATTAAACCGTCCTCTTAAATATTCAAATTCCGTCCAATATACCACATTATCGATCAGCACAATGTTGATTCGCACCTCCCATCTGACACTTATGAACTCCTCGAGTACTCTTTGGGACTTGATATGTCATGATCATAGAACATATAGGCAAAGCGCTGTTTAACATATTTGACGGGTATAATTACTTCTCATGAAAATTTGCTTTTCTTTTTAAAATAATTTTGGCAGTGTAGATTTGAAATAGCATCACGTTTAATGCATTACCTTAAGAGTTAATCTTGCAATTTTAGATTATCTGGGCAACCCATTGCTAGATATGAGGAATGAAATTGTTTAAGTCGTCAGCTTGTTTCAAATATTGTTATTAATGTTTGAAACAGATTTGCATAAATATAGGACATTATGTTAGCTTTGACAGACTTACAAAGAATCCCGGAAAATTCTCAGCGTCAATAACCACTAGAACTCACGTTTTTTAATCAGGAATTGTCAGGAACCTGTTTAATAACATATGTTCTTGAAGTGTCACGAACAAAATGCAACCAGTACATTTTTGTTTCGACCTTTAAATACATACACACATGCGCGCACGCACACGCATGCACACACACACATATACTAGAGGCCAAAAATCTGGGGCAGTTTAGCGTTTTTTTTTTCAGTTTCTCCAGAATATTCGAAGGGATTACAACTAAACTTACACACATTTAACATATCCCTTTATGTTGATACACTGTATTAATTATACTTCATTATAAAGGATAGAAAAAATTTATGAGCATTTTATTTTCTTAAAGTGGCCAAAACCAGTGGACAAAGCAAAGAAAATAATTTATTGTGAATTGTGTAGTCAATTTCTCCACTTTTTTAAGTATGAATATGACGAATAAGTCGATTACATCAATTTGTAGTCATTGCAGAAGGTCCCACTCTAATTATGACACATACAATTGATACTTCCGTCATAAAAACAATAATTAAACTTCATGGGGAATACCAATCAATACGAGAGATAGCTGATGACTTGAAGTTGTCGAAAAGTACCGTTGGGAGAGATATAAAGGATTTTAAGAATACTGGGAAAATTCTACAACCCAAAAAAGTGGTAGACCCCGAATAACTTCTCCTAGACAAGATCGATTGATTAATAAGATTGCACTGAACGATAGGTTTCAAACAGGTGCCAGCATTTCCCGTGAACAACATGCCTATCATGAGATCAAAGCTACTAGTAAACCAGTATCAAGATGCTTGAATGAGATTGGTCTGCTTGCGAAATCACCAGCTGAGAAGCCGTTGATAAACAACAAGAACAAGAAATTCAGATTAAGCTTTGCTCAAGAGCATGTGTTGTGGAGGGATGATTAGTGGCGAAATGTATTTTTTCTGATGAAAGAAAGTTTAATGTATATGGATCTTACGGGAAGAAATTTATAAGGAGGTTTGCTGGCGACATATTTAATAAAAAATGCACCAAGAAAACAGTTAAGTTTGATGAGGGTAGCGTAAGTGTGTTTGGAATGATTTCTGATGAAGGAACGAATGATCCGGTCCGTCTAAACACCAGAGTGAATGGAACAATATACAAGAACTTGTTGAGAGATCATGTCATCCCAGTACTTCGAAATTCTGAGTGTGAAAAACCTATATTCATGCAGGATAACGCCCCCTTCTACAAGGCTAAGCATGTAATGGAATTTTTGAACGAGCCAAATGTGGATGTTTTGGATTGGCCTTCTCAAAGTCCGGACCTAAACCTCATTGAAAACTTATCGTCTACTTTGAAACTCAATCAATATTGAAGATTTGTGGCTAAAACCGTAAGAAGAATGGGCGAAAGTTTCATGTGATGAATGTCACCATCTGATTCAATTTTGCAGTAGAAGGTGCGTAGCAGTTATAGAAAATAAAGGCTTGTTCACGAGATATTAAATGTGTTCTCACAAATTTTGGTATTTTGATGTTTCAATGTTATTATTTTTAAATTTATTTTCTTTGTCCCACGATTTTGCCCACTCTAATTTAAAAAACAAATTAAAATGCTCGTGGCTTTTTTCTAGCCTTTATATTCATTGGTATGCTGAATTTTTAATGAATAATAAACACTTACAAGCCTCCACCCCTTGGGAAAACTTCAAATTAACTACGAAAATCGCCATTTTTACATCTCCAACACATTTGAAAATAATTTCTGACGAAGACGCATCACAGACCGTCTGAAACGCGCGTAAACGATTTCAATGACTTAAAAACATTATTACAATGATCCAAACATAATTCTCAATGAAAAACCAAGACACGGAATAATAAAATAATGTTAAAAAATACACATTGTTGGTGACTACTCCCTTATTTAAATATACATTTTTCTTTCGTTGGAATTTCTTAACCCATTTTATATAAATATATATATATATATATATATATATATATATATATATATATATATATATATATGGGGGTGCTACATATGACTGAAAATACATTCACTTCATGCCAATGTTGGTGACCCGTCACGCTTGTCTGATTCTTATCATCATTCGGGAATGTATTTCATGACTCGCACCTGTCACCGCTGCTCGTACTCAATTCCATTCCATTTGATCTGATAGGCTGACGGTTTTACAAGGGACTCGGTCAACCACTTTGCCTTGAGCGTCATATCATTCGCAACGTTCCGGTCAGAGTGTATTCTTTTATGTATACATGTTTTGTTTTTTTTTGTTTTTTTGTTTTGTTTTTTTGGGGGGCTAAAGATTAATAAAAAGAATTTAAAAGGAATAAAAAAAAAAACATGGAAATTGGAACCTTAACTTCAGGACAGCCGTTTCCACTCCTTGCCAGACTCAGAATTCCATGCGTTGTGCCCATCTTTTGCGGTTAGCTCCTTCGACTCACCTGTTCGCTCAAATCAGAAAGACGTGGGGAGAGAGAGGTTTTTCGTTTACCCATCAAACCACTCCATCATCATAACTTTTCATTTAAATTTTTTTTTCTATGATTATTTTCTTATTTTGATAGTATCTACTATTAAGAAAGTTTTACTTTTTCGTCTCCCTCACTCTCACTACTACCGCTTTTCAATATACCTCTCTCTATATAATATATTCCATGTAGGAGTTTTTTCTCTCTCGTGCGCATAGTCGCTTTCTCGTTCTGTTTATTTTCAATCCGTCCAACGATATACTCTCCCTCTCCCAAACCTCTTCTCTTTCTCTCTTCTCTTATGCTTACTTTTTATCTGCTATTCCCACTGTGTATATCCAATTTATCTGTCCCTATTTATTATGATCTTTGCTATGGCAAAGTTAGACACGAGGTCGATTTCATGGATGGATACAAAATACGTTTATAATATTGTCTGTACTACTATTATAATATTGGCTGTACTCCGATATATATATATATATATATATATATATATAGAGAGAGAGAGAGAGAGAGAGATGGACAGAGAGAAAGAGAGAGAGAGGGAGAGATAGAGTGAGAGAGAGATATATAGAGGGTGGGAGACCGAGGTGTCGGTTAAAAATGATGCGCTTTTGAAAGAAACATTGTTTTTGCTACACAAACACATAGGGAATAAATACAGAAAA